>NC_091744.1:53780216-54047716 GCF_043380555.1 Nothobranchius furzeri | reverse complement strand
TGACGGAAAGATGGGTTCTTAATGTCTTCAGCATATTCAGTCATGGACACAATTGCTGGTACCCTTCAGTGAATGTAAGAAAACCCCCCAGTGGTCACAGAAATAACTTTAATCCGACAAAAATGATTATAAATAAAATTCTATAAAATGTAACCAATGAAAGTCAGGCATTGCTCTTCAACCGTGCTTCAACAGCGTTATTTACTCTACGGGACTGTGGCCAACCTCCCTGGATGTGGCTGCATGATGACAAATCAAAGAGACTGATTATTTGAATGCTTACAAAAGAGCCCAGAAAACTTCTAAAGGTGAACTTCAAGCTCATCAGTGTCAGATCACACCATCCATCACTGTTGGAATCAAAGTGGATGACGTGGGAGACGACCAAGGAGGACACCACTGTTGAAAACAAATCATGAAAAAGCCTGACTGGAATTAACCAAACTACATGTTGACAACACACACGTCCCATGGGCAGATGAGACAACAATGAAACTTTTTGCTGAGACATACGTTCACAGACGGGAAAACGAAGCATGTCAAGAAAAGAACGCTGTCCCTACAGAGAAACATGGAGGAGGTTCTCCTATGTTCTGGAGCTGCTTTGCTGCATCGGGGTGAATCTGTGCAGGGTACAATGAAATTTCTAGACCATCAAGGGATTGTAGAGAGAAATGCGCTGGTCACAGACCAGTGAGATATGGATGTAAGGAGGCTGAAAGCATCGGCTGTACATTAATGCATCCTTGCTCTAGCAAGTCATGGAGAACGCAGCAGGATTGTCATCCAGCCTTAGTTTGGTTTTGTGGTAGGTGTAGGACCCTTTTTCTACATAAAAATAATTTTAATTCTACCATTATTAAGAAACATTGTGTATACTTTAAAGCTAGACATTCAAACTAAAGAAAGTATCCTATCAAACGTTTGTTTGGATGTGGATCTGTGTTTCTGTTATTACCTCTTCTCCAGAACGGCTCTTTCCCCAATCCTGTCCTGCTTGGTGTTGGACACGTTTGCTTTCATACAGTTCTGGAATTACCCAGAGATTTACATTTTTGGTACTTTCATTTAGTATGGCCAGATTTGTAGAAAAGCCTTTATTCTGTTCCCTGGTAGAGTGTCAGCATGTTTAGCAGGGCAGCCGCTTTGGAAGGAGGCAGATGAGCAGCCAGTTTGGTCTTCCTAGGAAGCGAGCCTGCGAAACCAGCAGCTTAGACGGCTCCAGATCTTGATTAAAGGTTGACATCAAGTTGCTGCATTTGAAGACTGGATGATATACATTATAATGACGTGTCTACAAAGCTGAGTCTGGCACCTGCACATAGACTGTTAAGTGTCTACTTATTTGGTGAAGGAGCCTGAAGGGCTGGAGGGGCAGTGGTGGGGAGTTGAGAGCTATGAATGGAGAAATGGGGGGAAAAAACGGAGGGGAGATGAAAAAAAAACTTTAATGGAATGACTGACAACTCTGTCAGCACACAGAAAAGGTTAGGGGTGACAGGAAAGCAAGAGAAGGAAGACAGAGAAGCCAAAGCCGGGGGGGGGTAGGAGGTTGCCAGATTTGATTGGCCCAGAAGGAGACGGTAAACGGTTGTGGGTCAGCTGGAGGCAGGCCGGGCTGGCAGAGAGCCAACTGTGGTAATGAGCTCAATACGGTGTGGATTATAAAAAAGTGAAAATACACACTCAGAGTAAAGTTTGTGGAGTTACCTTGGCAACAGTGGAGAGGTACGAATGCCAAGATGAAGGGAGCCCAAGCAGAACAAAAAGAATCAGGTGACTCTTACATTTAGAAATACATGTAACGAAGTATGTTCACAGGCCACAGTGATGAGCTGGAACTACTTTCTACGTGCTCTAGGTACAGATGGAGACCGCTGAAAGAAAAGAAAAAGCTCATGATGCTACTCCAAAAGGCAGCCATCCAGTTAGAAACCAGCAGGCATGCTGGCCAAACCTATTTCAATCTTAACTAAACAAAGGGAAGAAAGCTTCTCATTGCATCTGCCACAAGAACTTTTAAGAAGACCAAAAGTAGACCAACCGCAGGGAGTGTTTGAAATATTGGCCTAGGTCTGCTGTTAATCTGCAGCTTGGATCATTCCACCTCTGCTGATGCTGCCCAAAGCCCAGCTCTCCTCCTCTTTGTTTTCTCTCGTCCCATTCACTAGGAGCATCAGAACACCTTTAACTGTTTAACCTGTTCTTAGACGATGTGCTGTAGAACGTACTCAGGAAACCATCAGACCAGGCCACCTTCTGGCCTAAGAGAAGGCGTTCCACTTCTCTTCCTTTTTTTGTTCCCTCTATCTCTCCCAGTCCTTCTTTTCTTTAGTCCTTTGTGAGGCGGTTGTTTCCTGTGGTGAGCATGGCACTGCCCAGGCACATGTTCTGTGGTGGGCCTGATTACAGCCCTGCTGTAGTGCTGACATTGGCCTGCACCAGCTCTTCATCTACACACACACACACACACACACACACACACACACACACACACACACACACACACACACACACACACACACACACACACACACACACACACACACACACTGGGCCCTTAAGTTCCACCAACTCTGCCAGCAGCTACTGCGGCATGACTTCACCCGGCAACCATTCTTTGCGTCAGACAAAATGCCTCTGTCACCAGAAAAAGGACGGGAGCTGAGAGGAGGGGTGGGAGGGGAACATACAAAGAAAGGGTGGAAGAGATGAGGTGAGTGTGGATGTGCAGTTGCTCTGCAAAGATGAGATGTTTTCAGTCAACATCTAGAAGCCTGGTGTGGTAATTTTAGCTGGAAGGCTAAAAAAAAGCTGTTGTCCCAGAAAGCATAGCAGCGGGCAGACTGGAGGAATCAGTGAGTGCTGGGCTGTGGACAGACTTTTCTGAGCTGATCAGTAGAAGTCAGACCTCTTTATAAAGCAACATCCTCGTGAAGGTTCCAGTCATCCAGGTCGATTCTGGGTCCCTTTTTAATACATTTCTAAACTTTTGGCCAATGTGTATTTTCCAGTTAATAACTATGTCATAACTGCCTAATGAAAATAAAATAAACATGCATCACCAGTCTGACATCTTCTGTGAAAAAGGAGCTTCTCGTTTGGTTCCCAAAGTTAGGGTGGTTCCCAAAGTTAGGGTCAAGACCCCACAGTGGGCCCTAAAACAACAGGCGGTGGTCTTGAATGACCTTACAGACATGAAATTAGTCTGAAAAAGAGACCACCAGCATCACATTCGGCCTTGGCTGAGGCTACAAAAGGATAAAAACAAATAGCCAGTGACTAAGTTACGTTTCTTATTATAGACGCATGCCCACTTAACCAGCACGTCAAGCTGAAGCATTTGTGAATGTCCTTCTAGAGAACGTCTTCATGAACAGAACCAGAACCTGCCCGATAAGCAGTGCTCCAGCTAAATGGTTAGATATTTCACTGCCACGCCAATAGTTTGATCTAAGGTGGTCCTCTGTCATATTTTTAATGCAGACATTTGCACTGTGCAGCCCTAACGTGGACATGTTACTGTACATAAAACAGTTAGCTGGTTGAAGCTGGATGGCTAGTAATAATACACATGCACAAACACGGCTAACGGATCTTTATTTAAAATGTGGCAGATATCAGCCAATCAAATCTGTTCAAGCTTAGTCGTCTGAGTTTATGTGGACACACACTGATGTTGTTTTCATGTCTGTAAAATATCCAAAGCTCCTCAGTAAGTTCAGCCTGTGTTCGTTTGTTGTAGGAGCGGCTGCACTATGAGTCCCTGAGCCAGCACCTTGGGAAGCTCGGAGAGGATGCTGGGAAGATGGTCCATCGAGTCATAGACCTGACAAGACCAGAGGACCTGGATGGTGAGCGTCTCTTTGAAATCTCTCCTCAACTTCTTCCTTTTAGTTTGTTCAGACTTTGAAAAAACAATTTGGCAAAGCAACAAATGAAGGTGATGTTTGGTGACACTCAGTCAAGAGGTCCTCTGGTATTCATGCAGGTATTCACATGTGTTTGTTATTACTAATTAGCTCTCATAAGTATGTCTAATGGCAGCCGTTATTGAATGCTCCTAATATCAGCAATGTGACCCCATAAGCTTTCAATTTGTTAGCATTTAAGTCAAAGAAGAACCCTCCCAAAAGGTTTTGTTGTTTTCAAACACTGAGCAGGGCTGACTTTTCTATTCCATGTAAAAAATATGCATTTTGGATTCATGTGGTGTGAGTGTGTTCTAACCTACCTGTTTCTCATATAAAACACTGATGTTTACAGCGGACGAGAAGCCGAGGAGGACTCATACTGATTCAGTTTAGAGTCAGAGAATAAACACAGGAGCCTATGGGATAGTCACAGGATGTGGAGGGCCTTGCACAACAGCACCACCAAACCAATGAAGGCACCAACGAGGCTTAGCAAAGAAACAACTCAATTGTCATTGTTTTTTTGTCTCTCAGGGAGTAGCATTACAGAGGCACGAGTGTTCAGGGAGGCACGGGGCAGGAGCAACAGTGAGCCCCACATCAAGAGGCCCATGAACGCATTCATGGTTTGGGCTAAAGACGAGAGGAGGAAGATCCTGCAGACCTTTCCTGACATGCACAACTCCAACATCAGTAAGATCCTTGGTAAGGTTTGGTGTTCGGATTGCAGCTATTACTTTGGGAACCACTTGTACTTTTCATTTAGTAAAAAATCTCGCTTGTTCAAATGTTTCCAACTACATTCTAAACTTAGATGATGGTTAGAGTTACTCGAAGTATAAAAATGAACCACTTCCATTCATTTTACAGTTTTAAACTAAGATCGTTCTGTTGTAACAAAAAAAAGACAAATGAAGGAATTACCGCTGCTCTTGAAACCCCGTGTGTAGGATTTAGTGCATTAGATTATGTGTTCGGTACTTTCAGCTGTCAAAACACACATTTTTAGTTGAAAACACTGCAACCAGAAAGTATTCCCAAAATTCAATCAGCTCCAACCAGTCTGGCCATGCTCCTCTGACCTCTGGCATTAACACGGCATTTCACCCACGGAACTGCCGCTCACTGGATGTTTTCCCTATTTTGGACCATTCTCTGTACACCTAGAGATGGTTGTGTGTGACAATCTCAGAAGATCAGCAGTTTCTTAAATACTCAAGCAGCCCGTCTGGCACCGACGACCACGGCACATTCAAAGTCACTTAAATCACCTTTCGTCCCCATTCTGAAGCCCGGTGTAAACTGCAGCGATCATGTCAGCATGCGTAAATGTTGCCACCTTGTGACTGGCTGAACAGTCATTTGCGTTAAGGGGCAGTTGGAGTGGTGTGCCCAGTAAAGTGGCCAGTGAGTATGTAATAGGTCTAGCAGTTTTTGTTTTGGCTGTGTGATTTGCTGTTGTGGCCATCTTGAAGAAGATTTTCTGAGTTGCATTGAAATGCCTCCATTGGTTCATCCAAGAGATATCTGCTAACACACAAAAACATCGTGGCTGTGAGTGTTAGAATGATCACCAGCTACAGAATCATCACACATTCATACCAGAGTAACGTGTCACTTATGTCTCTATTAGTTTCAGATGGAGTACATGGTTCCTCGCCTGCTACTAGAGGTCACAGAGTTCCTTACCAACAAACTGTAGATTATGAGATGGACTTGTGTGTTCCAGCCAGTTACACTCTCCACACAGAGGTCCACTGTATCACCTTGACTAGTGTGATGGATGCATTCAGGCCCAATTCATGTGGATTCTAACCTCCTCAACACAGATATCCATTCACACGGTGCTAAGCTAAACGCTTGTTCTTGAAACGTTCCTAAGACCTTCAATGTCCAAGGCAGAGTCAGTGGCCAGCTGAATCTAAATGCTCCTCCTGAGCGTCATGAACAAATCACTTTTTCTTAGGTGTTGTTGACACGGATTTCTGAGCAGGGTCCTATAAAAGAGCGCTTTATGTCCTGCAAAAGGCTTCCTGAATTCATTGGATTCATCGTTTGGCTTCCTAAATTCCAGTTTTCATGTAAAAAAAAATTAAGTTCAATGTGATATTTTATACATCTCCTTTTAAGTGGACTAATACAGTAACATTATTTTATTTAGCTAAATGTTTCATGTTGAACATAAATTAAGAGGTTTTATTAGCAAAATGCTCTTCACATAATTATTCTGGGTTTTTATTATGTTTGTGTGACGAGACAGAGAAAACGAAACTCAGATGCATACGTGTATTTGGCTTAACGTAAACAGTCTTCCCAATCTAAAAACACAGCTGGACCTTAGGGAGAAGGTGGGTGGCAGATTGGAAAGAAAGCATCTGTGATTCCGGTTTCTCTAAAGTACAAGAGGCGTTTGGGAAGAACCTTGGTAAACAGAGGAGCGAGGCCGCGTGTATAATCATTTGTTAGTGCCTCACAGATGTGCTGCGTTCCTGCAGTGATGGCCTTGTTCACTTGTTCAGATGGACTTCTTTACCAGGAACCAGAAGTACACAATGCATCATGCTTCCTGCTAAGAGGGACAGAACAGAAATCCACTCCTGGTTTTAAACGGCCTCTGGTACTTTGTGCTGTCCTTGTGCTCATGATAAATCTGTGTTTTTATTGGTTGGAGTGTTCTCCTGACTCTCTGAACTATGAAACTGATCGCCTACTCTTACCAAAAACTACTCATCATCATCGTCGTCTTCTTCCGCTTATCCGGGTCCGGGTCGCGGGGGCAGCATCCCATCTAGGGAGCTCCAGACCGTCCTCTCCCCGGCCACCTCCACCAGCTCCTCCGGCAGGACCCCAAGGCGTTCCCGGACCAGATTGGAGATGTAACCTCTCCAACGTGTCCTGGGTCGACCCGGGGGCCTCCTGCCGGCAGGACATGCCCGAAACACCTCCCCAGGGAGGCGTCCAGGAGGCATCCTGACCAGATGCCCAAACCACCTCAACTGACTCCTTTCGATCTGGAAGAGCAGCGGTTCTACTCTGAGTCCCTCCCGAATGTCCGAGCTCCTCACCCTATCTCTAAGGCTGAGCCCGGCCACCCTACGGAGGAAACTCATTTTGGCCGTTTGTATCCGCGATCTCGTTCTTTCGGTCATTACCCAAAGCTCATGACCATAGGTGAGGATTGGGACGTAGATCAACCGGTAAATCGGTTACCAAAAACTACTTAGTCATGTAATTCAGACACAACCCTGCTACATGAAAACCACCACACTTGAGCTGTTCACTCATGGGGCTTTTCCATTAGTGCCTACTCAGTACAGCTCAACTTGTCTCAGTGCAATTTCATGGGGTATCAAGTGAACCGAGCCTGGCCCAAAACGCAATGCCAGAGACTGATGGTCACTTATCGGCTAGAGCAGGGGTGTCAAACATGCGGCCCGCGGGGGTTTAATCCGGCCCGCAAGATGGTTGTGTAAACTTTATTTTCATACTTTACAATGTAGAGTGAAAATAAACTTTTCTTTGTGAGCAAGTTTTCTCTGTAATGAGTATAAATAAAACAAAGCTGCGCTCAAGGCTCACATAAGAACTTGAATCACATCCTGAAGTTGGCCGCCACTCAGGATGTGACTTCTGATATTGATGTGCTGGTGAAAGCTAAAAGATGTAAAGTAAAATGAGTCAAATATACTTTAAGTGCTGCATGGAACTGATCTAGACATCTGATCTGTAAGCTCTTTGAATCACTAAGGAATGTTTTTTTAGTTATCGATTTATTTCAAATTTTCAAGTACACTTCAGGTGTTGTACTTGTACTACACTGTCCTCAGGCTCCAGCCTTGTTTTATATTGATTGAATTAAAACAAAGAAAACAATTGAAGTTTTTTTTTCATTTACCGGTCCGGCCCACCTGGGACTAGATTTCCCTCGATGTGGCCGCTGAGCTAAAATGAGTTTGACACCCCTGGGCTAGAGGATGGAGTCGCTGGTTTTTCCAAAGTTTCCCACCTCGCTGTCCGCAGCCCTTTCAGGGGTCAGACTCTGTCCAGGGACTAAGCAGAATGTTCACCTGCGCTGTGTTGCATCTTTGTGCCATAAACAGATCACCTTATGCTACTTTTGCATTGGGTATAGGTCACCTTGCCAGTCTCTCTCTCTCTCTCTCTCTCTCTCTCTCTCTCTCTCTCTCTCGCGCTATCTCTCTCTCTTGCTCTCTCTTTCAACTGCTGGTAACCTTCGACCGTGACTAACAACATGTATCATTAGCAAACAGACATGGCGTATAGCTGGTGTCAGAAGTAGGAGGAATCTCCATATCATGGGTCCTCCTCCATTTGTTACCTAGGCCATCAGCTCGGGAAGGAGAAGAAATATTAATACCAGCAGACAGACAGTAGTTCCACAACTGGTACAGCCCCACTTTGACTAGCTGTTAGCTTGTCTGACTGATCTGTTTTCCTCCCAATTACAAAATGTTCTTCAAATCATTTTAGACAACAAATATGGTATAATTTGCTTCTTATTCATAGACTCTAAAGTTCTAAGCCAGTGCTGTCTAGTTCTGGTCCTCAAGGGCCACCATCCTACACGTTTTAGAGGTTTCTTTATTTCAACACACCTGATTTGAATGAATGGTATTTAAAAGGACTTCCGTAGAACTTAACATCCTGAGGTCATTGAATGATTGAGTCAGGAAAGACCCAAAACACAGGATAGTGGCTCTCAAATACCAGGATTGGACACCACTTATCTTAACCATTCCTGTAGGTTGGTGATGGAGGTGGTGTCCTCCAGGGCATGGTAATTATATTAGGCTTAGAAACAAGACATCTGGACTTCTTTGCTTCCTTGATGCAATTGTGCTTCCCTTTCAACAAGCTTTGTCAGTTCCAACAGAAAAACACAGAGTACCAACTTGTAGACTGTAGTAAGAAGAACTGTATTAATGGGAGCTAATTTGTAAACAAAACATCCAATGTTGTTTGTAGTCTTGGTCCACATGTGAGATGTTTCTTGAAGGAAGGGGTTGCTGTAAAACTTTCTGGTGACCAAAACTGGAGCTACATTTTAAGTGTTGGACAAACCGAAGCCCCCCTCTTCTGTTTAATGCTAGTTTTTTTCTGTTTTGACAACATATATGTATTTATTTTTTATTCAAGCTTATCTTTTGAAATCATGATTATTTCTTCCCTCTGTGATCTTGGATTAGAAGCAAGACGACCTTAAAGTTATCAGACAGGTGTAGTTACCTGTAGGAAGATTCCTTTAAGATGAAGAAACCAGTAGAAAAGAAGAAACACCTTTCTTTAAGTTGATCCTTTTTCTACAAGTGTGTTACCACACCCTAAAGCCAGGGACTTTGGCCTCTGAAAATATGCATAGGCTTTAAATTATTTTACATTCTAACACAAACTAAACAATTTTCTATTCCATGATCCAGGTTCCCGCTGGAAAGCCATGACCAATCAGGAGAAGCAGCCATACTACGAGGAACAAGCCCGCTTAAGCAAGATCCACTTGGAGAAATATCCCAACTACAAGTACAAGCCCCGACCCAAGAGAACCTGCATCATCGACGGCAAGAAGCTGCGCATCGGAGAATACAAGCAGTTGATGCGCTCACGGCGTCAGGAGATGAGACAGTTTTTTGTGGGGTGAGTTTAGGGTTACACTGACCCTAACCCTGTTCTGAGACGTTGGTTCGTAATGTCACTGCAACCTTTACAGACACGTGGTTGTTCAGCTTAAAGCTACAGAAAAGGATTTTACCTAAAGAATCCTAAAACTCTGAAACCAACATCATCAGAGCCCGTTCCTATAGCTGAAGGAAGAACAACTGATAACCAGAGATGTTGTACCACGAGTCATTTTCTTACTCAAAGATCAATTGTCACCCATCTGGTGTGAGGAACATGCACTTCAGTGGGTTCACATATTTTTGTGTGAGGCCAGGAGACGTGTCTTGGTGAGCTGAGGGCAAGAGGGCTGCTGCAGGCATCCAGAAACTCCATGCTTCACCCTAAACACAAACTTTCTTGTAGAACAAATTCCAAACGGTGTCGGTGATGAAATTTATTACTTTGTTTTTATTAAGATCCCCAATAGCCACTGTTAAAAGAGTTGCTATTCTTCCTGGGGTCATATCATCATCAAGTAAACATAAGAAATGCATCAGCACTGGGCTCACAAGCAAACAACCCATTTTCATCTACAATATTCATCTCCATTATAAGAATACACAACAATAACAAAATATAATACATCTCACAGCAACATGAAAACACAGTTTCTCCACATACAATAGACATTAAAATAAACAATTAAACCATAAAGTAAATAAAACATAAAGTTCACATCTTCTTCCAACTCATGTCGAACGGGTTTATTCAAATAAATAATCTCAACCTCTTACAAAAATCATTCCTTTGTAACGGACCCCTCAACAATTGTGGTAAACCATTCCAATCCACCGTTGCTCTATAAAATACCGACCTCTGAAGAAAATGAGTTCGACTAGCTGGCAACATAAAACGACCATCAGCTTGACGCGTATCATGTTGGTGAACATCTTTAAAGAACGTCAGCTGATTAAAAAAAGGTCTGGTGTTTGTGTATTTATAATATTCCTAATACATGCTATAAGTAAATACTTTTATCTACTCCTTACACACATCCATGCCAGTTCAGTATTCACAGCTCTTTCTAAATAAACAACTCAAAATCAACCGAGCTGCCTTAGTTTGTGCTACCTGTCATTTAATTAAGTTAATAATAATGATAATAATAATGCATTGAACTTATATAGCGCTTTTCTAGACACCCAAAGACGCTTTCACACACTCTTACATTCACACACTGCTAGTGATGGTAAGCTACTTGTAGCCACAGCTGCCCAGGGGAGGTCTGACAGAGGCGAGGCTGCCATTTGGCGCCGTCGGCCCCTCTGACCACCACTAACACAGGCAAGTTGGGTGAAGTGTCTTGCCCAAGGACACAACAGCAGGATACCCCTGGCGGGAGCTGGAATCGAACCCATGACCGACCGATCATGAGGCAACCCGCTCTACCACCTGAGCTACTGCTGCCCCAAAGTTAGCGTCTGTCGTAGCAGCCCAAATTACTGCACAATAGTCCATGTGACACATAACAATTGATTCAACTAATAATTTTCTACTTAAATATGGAAGACAATTCTTACCATTCCCAACCATTGCCACGTTCTTCCCCATTTTCAATCAGATCTGCTTTACTTGACTGTTCCAGCTGAGCGTTTCATCAATTAGACCAAGCAACCCTCACTTCTTTTACTTGCTCTATGGGCATTTCCCAAAGTCAATACAGGTTCTCTCAACAAATGAGATGATCCCATAACCATACATTTAGTCTTCTCAACATTAATAACTAACTTGTTTTCATTGATCCAACCTTCTAACCTTAATTCATTTTTCAATATTGAATTTAATTCCTCCAAATTCCTTTCTGCCACATATAATGTCAAGTCATCATCATATAATACGATTGGGGCACACTCTATCATAAATGATGAATCATTTGTAAAAATAGAAAATAACAACGGTCCAATGCCAGCTTGTTGACATTTTACTATTTCACCATCTATTGAGTTTTTAGGTAAAGATGCATGCTGAGATGGACAGGCGAGTGCATGCAGAAAATGATTATGGCAATCAATCATGCTTTAGTCGATGTTATTGTTGATTATTTTCGTCTGAATCAACCTTCTCTGATGACGATCTGGAGGCTTTTCTTCAACACTCTGTGAGTGCAGATCTGGATGAGGATCTAGAAAAAGAAATCTCGGTGTCTGAGATTGTTTTTGCGATTAACAAAATGCAGAGCAGCAAATCTCCCGGACTGGATGATTCTTTTCCTTTGTGTGGTCAAGGATTGTGGACTGACCACCAGGGTTTACAAGCTCCTCATGAAAGGTTTGGAACCTTGCAAGACTCTATCTGCAGAATCTTTCAACATTTGCCAAAGCACGTTATTTTTTAAATGGTAGCGCGTGCAGAACAGAAAAACTGTGGCATTGTCGTGGAACTCGTGGATGTGTTTAAAGCCATCCCAGTGGGCCGCGTTTGAGATGGGTTTAGCAGAGGCCGCAGCTTGAATAGGAGCGATTTTTAATAGCTTGTCATTTATTAAATTAGGACAATGCTGGGTGCTTGCGGGCAGTGAAACTGGAGACAGACAGAGTGGAATATGAAATGTAAGCAGATGTTTGAGAGGGAATGAAGGAGAAAGAGGCAGACGTCAGTGGCTGTACGCCACATTTACTGTGTGTGGTCAAGTAAATGTAAAAACGCTCTGACTCTCCAAGCCTGGACTTTCAGTTAAAGCTACACAGCGCATTTCTGGCACATTCCACTCAACTGAACCTGAGCTGATTTAATGTGAAAATGAGTGAGTCAGAGAATGCAGCTGAATTAGCGTCAGCAGACAGAGGGCAGGAAAGTATTGGGTGGGAAACGTGAGCAATTTTCCTGTTTGATGTGGTGGATTTGAGCAGCCAGAGGGCCTTTTTGAGTGATGTGCAGTTACTCTCGTTCCATCTATATCATAACCAACTAATTAGCTTGATGCTACTGTGAGATGGCAACTCGAGTTCCATGTTTGGGCATGCTACACTCAATAAGAAGTACTGCTCTTTAGTTTTAAAGTATAAAGTGAAATAAAGTAAGCAAATCCCGCTTATTCAGCTTGCATGGAAAACTTTTATGTCATTAGATTATGCTTACAAAGATGCTATGCTGGGACTTTAGCAGCCTATGCAGTCTGGTATTACAACACTTGGCTGACGTTTCAGAATTAAAAGTCTCACTGATGGATTTCTTTGTCTTCGTTGTCGCTGAATGCGCAATAAGCTCCGTCACTTCAAGATTTTAGAACTAGGTTCAAGACTCATGTTTACATGTTTGCTTTAATATCCTATGAGCAATGAAGCTGCCTTTTTAAAAAGAAGTTATGATACTTGTCCGGAGACTGCTGGAGATGGGCACCGGCCTCCTGTGACCCTGTGTGGAGTAGCTGGTATAGAAAATGGATGGATGGATGGATCTTTTTTTTCCAATCTTTTATTTTCATTTATTGACATTAAAATAAAAATACAGAACTAAATTGCTGCAAGCCAAAATGAAAAAGGGGACAGAAAGAAGAAAAACTTATGTTGTCTGCCCCTTTTAACTAAAATAGCATTAATACAAATGAAATAATCATATGATTCTTAAAGAAATTGAACAATATAGTTCCTGGACTTGTTGGCCGACAAAATCTCAACCCATGAATTTGAGAAAAAAAAAGAAAGAAAACAATTTACACAGAAAGAAGCATTAAGTTATAGATCTATATACATACATATATACACATACGAATACATACTAGGTTTTTTTCCCTTTCATCCCCCCCACCCCCCTCCTCTCACACATTTATGTAACGGATCTATAAAAGTTAATCATTTTATTTTTTATCTCTTTTTTGAAAGTCAATATTTTTTTTTGCATTCTTGAGTTCAGTATTCAATTTATTCCACAATTTAACTCCATTTATGGAGACACAATGTTCCTTTACGAGTATCCGATGTCTAGGTATGTTAAATAATTCATGTCCCTTTAAATCATATTTGCTATGTCTTTTTGAAAATCATTTAATTAATCCTGCAGGTACGTTCCTTTTGTTTGCATTATACATACATTTTAAAATATTGAAGTCCACCAGATCATAGAACTTTAGTGTTTTTAATTCAATAAATAATGAATTGGATGGATCTCTGTAGTTGCTCCTTGTGATTATTCTTATTGCTTTTTTCTGTAAGATGTAAATGGAATTTGTGTAAGTTTTATATGTTGTTCCCCAGATTTCAAGTTCAGGTATGGTATGATCAGTGAGTTATATAACAAATATAATGAATTATTATCAAGCAACCCTTTAGCTCTATGTAACAGTGCAATAGTTTTAGATATTTTAGTTTTGACACTGTTTATATGCAGTTTCCAAGACATTTTTTCGTCAATGATGACTCCCAGATACTTGACTTCTTTAACTCTTTTAATATTAATCTCATCTATATTTAATAAAATTTCATCATTTGAATTTGTATTACTAAATATCATAAAACAGGATTTATCACTGTTTAATGATAGTTTGTTCCCATCAAACCTTAGTTTAATTTTTGTCATCTCTGTTTGTATCACTTCTATCATCTGCTCAACATTATCTCCTGAATAGTAAAAAGTTGTATCATCTGCAAATAAGGTGCATTTTACAGACTACTGTGTCATGGTTTCATAGACACTGTTTCCCTCTAATATGTTTGATCTCTTGCTTCCATGTAGTGTTCAGTACTTTGGTTTTATCCCTCTGAGGTGACTGAATAGTGCTCTATAGGTGATGATGATGATGATGATGATGATGATGATGATGATAAAATAACTTGGAATAATTCCCACTTTTGTTATTTTTTTCAGTACTTTGATTCTCTCTGTGACAATATTCTTTGAGTTAGCATCATTTTCTTGGGGGGCTAAGTACAGCAGATCATGTAGCATAGTAAAGACTAGCTAAACCGTTTCTCCACTGGTTTGCTAGCTTAGTGAAATTGTTTGTAAATATTAGGATTTTTCATGGATTATTCATGTATAAATGGTCTAAAATATGAAGATTTAATTGAATGATACAATAATCGTTACATCAACTGCTCAGACTAGCTGTTAGCCTATCAATCCAGTTAAAGTAGTTTTACAAAGTTAACCCCAAAACATGTTCCCTTTGAACTTTCATAGAGGAATGCACATATTTGTTAAATCAGTTTATTGTTCATTTCATGTCGCTTCAGTATAATCGGTGGGTGGGTAGTCCTGATTTGTGACATATTATGAACGCAAAGACATTTATTGGTCACTCTCACTTTTCTATACTGGTAAGTTAAAACAAAAACCTTTTGAGACCAATAGGCAGAAAAACTAACTTGCCTTTGCTTATCCTGGTGTTTCATGTCACACATACTTTATAGTTTTGGTTTTTATTTTAAACTCGTCTGCTGGTTTTAACCTGTTCTTAATGCTTTATTCCTCGTCTTCTCTCTCGTTTCTTTGGTTCTTCAGGCCCCAGCCACAGATTTCCCTCAGCAACAGTCCAGGAGGTGTAGGAGTTTATCCAGGTGCAATAACCATGGCAACAGCCACACCATCCCCACATCTGACCTCAGACTGCTCAAGCAACTCAGTCAGCCCTGAACCCACCATCCCAGTCATCCAGAGCACATACGGGGTGAAGTCTGAGCCTGGTGGAGGCAGCAACGGAGGCGGGGTGGGAGCCCTGGATCTGCCTGGTGACCCCACCAACGGAGATGATGATATGGACATGTACGAGGACTATGAAGATGAGCCTAAATCAGACTATAGCAGCGACCGCGAAACACGGGAGGCTGTCGGCGCTAACTGAGCACCAGTAGGGTGCCACACATCAAAGGAAAACTGTCCTTTTACATGGAGACAAATGGTGAAGAAAGTTTATAACAGACCTTCAGGCACACTTTCACGACACCGTTGACCGAACGCGTCCAGCTGAGATCTGAACTGTACAGACCTGCACAAAACCTGTCGGAGCTGTCTGTCACCTGCTGGACAATCAGGCAGACGGGGGAGGGGCCGTCCCAGGAGCACAACCTCAACAATCATTAGACATCCAGCTGACAATGAGCTTCGGTTTCCCACTCTTTGACAATCTTTTGAAAAAAGCGTTAGACGACGGGGTAAATGGGACTAGAACAAAATAGCAACATACACACACGTCACTGTGTGGTTTGTTGAGAGCGTGCATGAGTTTTCAGCCTTACACGCTGCTCTTTGACAGCTATTTGGTCTTACATGTTTAAGGAGTGTGTTCGTTTTATTATCATTTATTTACATTTTGTGTTTTAATTTTGTTTTCTGACTTCTCTGACAGGTCCCTGCCTTGACAAACTCTGGAATGTCAGAACTTGAAATTGGGAAAATTTTTAATATAAAATCTAGCTCTTGTAATGGTACAGTCTTACCTTTGTTGAACAAGTATACAGTGCTACATCTTTTTTCTTTTTGACAAACTGCTTACATTACATTACTGGTAGATTATAATTATTAATTTTAATATCCCAGCTCAGGTATGATGTGCCAGCTTGTGAATGTGTGTTTTTCTGTTTGGTTTTGTTTTATTTTCATACAAAAATAATGGTGAGACTTTGTAGACTGTCATGGAAATAAAGGGAGTTACATCCCTTATTATTATTATTATTATTATTATTATTATTATTATTATTATTATTATTAGGAAGGAAAGAACAACATTTTGTACAGTTTTCTTCATATGTGCCAAACCTTTACATTTACTCTGGATGTTGTAGTCTTAAATTCAAATGCTTCAAAGAGAGTCTTATACAATCAACTTCCCTTTATCTGCTGAGAAGGATTGACCAGTTGCTGGTTCCCTTCCTGACCCAATCACAGGCAGAGCTCAGGGAGGCTACTTTGTCTCGCACGCACACACACACACACACACACACACACACACACACACACACACACACACACACACACACACACACACACACACACACACGCACGCGCACACACGCACACACGCACACGCACACACACACACACACACACACACACACACACACACACACACACACACACACACACACAGACAGCTGACTGCCTCATAAGCCACATCACCCTTAGTTGGCCAGACTCAAGCATTCAGGGCCGTCTCTTTACTTCAGACTAAATTTAGATTTTATTTGAGGATAGTAAACGTTTACCTTAAGTTGTTCTGACATAGGATCCTAGAGAAAAAAACAACTTTTTAATATCCCGAATCCCTTCACTGCGTTCAGTCGGTACTAAAATGCACAAAGCAATTACTATTTTTCCTAGCTAATATGTTGTCATTGTATTATTTTTTTACCATCAAGTGAGAGAGAAATGCCAAATGAGTGTTTTAGAAACGAAAATCACCTTTACCTAGTAGCAAAACTGAAAGGTTACATTTCAAAAGGGTATGTTTTTCTACGTTGAGTGTTTTAAGTTAGTAAATTATTAAAACCAACAGTTGGATATTTGTCAGCCACCCCAGTCGGAGCACAGTGTTTCCTGTTTGTCTTTCCTCTAATGCACCATGCTGCAGCACACCGGATATTCCTGTTTAAACATTCATTCTGACAAATCTAAACTTCTTGATCATGTCTGATTGTAGAAGCGTCACAAGCTAGGACTGGTCGTTGGTTTTCACTGACATTTCAGCCCTTTCTCCTATTGTCATACACATCTTAAGCACTGGATATGTTGTGTTATTGTTTCTTTTGACTAATGTGAAGTTGTTTGATTTAAAACAAGACAGATTAGTTGGTACAAAGTGCTGTTCTGTGGCCCATGCTAGGTACCACGAATGCCTTTTCTTAAGAAGCGTTTTCATTTATTTAAGCAGAATTTGTTTCAGCAGCTCCGGTGTTCACATCACACCTCTGACATCTTTTTCTAAGGTAACCTCATGCTCCTGTCGGCTGTGGCCTGCAGAGGCAGAGCACACGTTTCACACACATTTTGTTGTGATGAGTATTGTATTTGAACTTAAATTGTGCATTTTAACATTTCATTGTATTTATTAGCCAGTTTTGGCTCTAAAAAGTGTCAGTACAACTTTGGTGAGGAAGACAATCTAAAAAATATGTATGAATAAAAAAGTAAAGACTTGTCCTCTTTCCTCCTTCACCTCTCTGTCGTTGCTGTTCAGGAATCTTTATTAGTTTTAGGGGAAACGAGATTTGTTGAACAATGAATGCAACACTGAAAGCTGTGTGTACGAGTTACATAGGTGGAGGTTTTATTTCTATTTGCTTTAAATATTACTCCGATTTTCCGACCACCTAACAATTCCCTACACATGGCTGTCTGTTCCCAAATCCGAGCTTTTCTACTTGCTCTTCATATTTTGGTGGCCCATTACAGTAAATGTGGCCTATTGTTCCAGTGTGTGTGTGTGTGTGTGTGTGTGTGTGTGTGTGTGTGTGTGTGTGTGTGTGTGTGTGTGTGTGTGTGTGTGTGTGTGTGTGTGTGAGGTAACAGGGCACATTCTGACTGTGCTGTGGTGTGTACGCCGCGGCGCCGGTACTCGCTGCAGCCAATCCCAGTGCAGCAGAGATGAGGAACAGAGAGCACAGCCATATGCAACCACACCATAAATCTAATTGTAATTCCCAAATCAACTGTAGCGTCACCCTGAGAGGGGCGCCAGCGAGTTTGTCACACTGCTTTGTAGCCTTGTATGTGTGTGTGTGTGCATGTGTGTGTGTACTCTGCACTATGCTTTTAGCTGGGAGGGGTGTATGAAATCATACTTGTGCTGTTGCCACGCTGATCTTGTTAAATAAGTCGTCATAATTTACATTTCCTGTTTCTCCTCTGCTGGAGGAACTTTTGGGTGTTTGAAAACAGACACAATGTGCGAGCGTGCACAGCTGATGTAAAGCTTTCAGCACCTTGAAAATAGATCGTTTTTCTCACATTCTGATAGTTACATAACTAGAGTCTATGTACATAAATGATGGTCATTGTGGCGTTATTATCTAACTATCATCTAACGACATTATCTACATCTACATGTACATGATATAACCTACATGTTGTAAATATTTGCTGCCTTATCCGTTGTAGATAGCTTCCCTATTGACCTCTGTTTGGAGGAATAGAGTTTGGGACCCAAAAGACTGATAGGCTAACTGCTAGTACTAACTAAAATACCAAAGTGGACTGCTTCTGTCTTTAAATTGCACCCATCTCATGAATTTATCAGCAATTTGAGCAAACATTATTATAAAAACATTCACATTGTTGATATCAAACCACTCCTCCTTGAACCGTCACCTTATCGTGGTGGAGGAGTTTGAGTGCCCTAATGATCCTAGGAGCTATGTTGTCTGGGGCACTTAGTGCCCCTGGTAGGGTCTCCCATGACAAATTGGTCTTAGGTGAAGGGTGAGACAAAGAACGGTTCGAAGGATCTTTCATGGTGGTTAAAACGAAGAGTCGGAGTACCCGGCCCGGAGGGTTACCGGGGTCCCACCCTGGAGCCAGGCCTGGGGTTGGGGCCCGTGAGCGAGCGCCTGGTGGCCGGGCTTTCGCCCATGGGGCCCGGCCGGGCCCAGCCCGAACCGGATACATGGGCTCGTCCAACTGTGGACCCACCACCCGCAGGAGGAACATGAAGGGTCCGGTGCAATGTGAATCGGGTGGCAGACCAAGGCGGGAGCCTTGGCGGTCCAATCCCCGGACAAGGAAACTAGTTTTTGGGACATGGAACGTCACCTCGCTGGCGGGGAAGGAGCCGGAGCTTGTGGCAGAGGTTGAGCGGTACCGGCTAGATATAGTCGGACTCACCTCGACACATTGCATTGGCTCTGGAACCCGAGACCTGGAGAGGGGTTGGACACTCTACTTTGCTGGAGTTGCTCCGGGTGAGAGGCGGAGGGCTGGGGTTGGCTTTTTGTTAGCCCCGAGACTCTCTGCCTGTGTGTTGGGGTTTACCCCGGGGGACAAGAGGGTAGCTTCCTTGCGCCTTCGGGTCGGGGAACGGGTCCTGACTGTTGTTTGTGCTTATGGGCCAAATATCAGTTCAGAGTACCCACCCTTTTTGGAGTCCCTGGGACGAGTGCTAGATAGTGCTCCATCAGGGGACTCCATTGTCCTGCTGGGGGACTTCAATGCTCACGTGGGCAATGACAGCTTGACCTGGAGGGGTGTGATTGGGAGGAACGGCCCACCTGATCAGAACTCGAGCGGTGTTTTGTTATTGGACTTCTGTGCAAGCCGCAGTTTGGCCATAACGAACACCATGTTCGAACATAAGGATGCCCACCGGTACACTTGGTACCAGGGCAGCCTAGGTCACAGGTCGATGATAGATTTTGTAGTCGTATCATCTGACCTGCGACCGTATGTTTTGGACACCCGAGTGAAGAGAGGGGCGGAGCTGTCAACTGATCACCACCTGGTGGTGAGTTGGATCAGATGGCAAGGGAACATGCCGCGTAGACCTGGCAGACCCAAACGCATAGTGAGGGTCTGCTGGGAACGCCTGGCAGAAGAACCTGTCAAGACGGTCTTCAACTCCCACCTCCGGCAGAGCTTTGACCACGTCCCGAGAGCAGTGGGGGACATTGAGTCCGAGTGGGCCTTGTTCCACTCTGCGATTGTCGAGGCGGCTGTTGCTAGCTGTGGTCGTAAGGTGGCCGGTGCCAGTCGTGGTGGCAACCCCCGTACCCGCTGGTGGACACCAGAGGTTCGGGGAGCCGTCAGGCTGAAGAAGGAGGCCTACAGGGCGTGGCTGGTCTGTGGGTCTCCGGAGGCAGCAGACAGGTACCGGATAGCCAAGCGGGGTGCAGCAGTGGCAGTTGCCGAGGCAAAATCTCGGGCGTGGGAGGAGTTTGGTGAGGCCATGGAGAAAGACTATCGATCGGCTCCAAAGAGGTTCTGGCAAACTGTCCGGCGCCTCAGGAGAGGAAGGCAGCAACTCGCTCACACTGTTTACAGTGGGGATGGGGAGCTGCTGACGTCAACTGAGGCTATAGTCGGACGGTGGAAGGAATACTTTGAGGAGCTCCTCAATCCCACCAATGCGCATTCCGAGGAGGAACCAGAGCTGGGAGGCCTGGGGATGGACTGTCCGATCTCGGGGGCAGAAGTTGCTGAGGTAGTCAAACAACTACACAGCGGCGGAGCCCCGGGGGCGGATGAGGTTCGTCCTGGGTATCTTAAGGCTATGGATGTTGTAGGGCTGTCATGGTTGACACGTCTCTACAACATTGCGTGGTCATCGGGGGCAGTTCCTAGGGAGTGGCAGACCGGGGTGGTGGTCCCCATCTTTAAGAAGGGTGACCTGAGGGTGTGTTCCAACTATAGGGGGATCACACTCCTCAGCCTCCCTGGAAAGGTCTACTCCAAGGTACTGGAGAGGAGGGTCCGATCGATAGTTGAATCTCAGATAGAGGAGGAGCAATGTGGTTTTCGTCCTGGCCGTGGAACTGTGGACCAGCTCTATACCCTTGCAAGGGTGATGGAGGGGGCATGGGAGTTTGCCCAACCAATCCACATGTGCTTTGTGGATTTGGAGAAGGCTTATGACCGTGTCCCCAGGGGCACCCTGTGGGGGACGCTCCAGGAGTATGGGGTGGGTGGCTTTCTGTTAAGGGCCATTCAGTCCCTTTACCAGAGGAGCGTGAGTTTGGTCCGCATAGCCGGTAGTAAGTCGGACCTGTTCCCAGTGAGGGTTGGACTCCGCCAGGGCTGCCCTTTGTCACCGGTTCTGTTCATCACTTTTATGGACAGAATTTCTAGACGCAGCCGTGGTGTGGAGTGTGTCGAGTTTGGTGGCAGGAGAATCTCGTCTCTGCTTTTTGCGGATGATGTGGTCCTCCTAGCTTCATCCAGCTCTGACCTTCAGCTCTTGCTGGGTAGGTTCGCGGCCGAATGTGAAGCGGCTGGGATGAGGATCAGCACCTCCAAATCTGAGACCATGGTTCTCGACCGGAAAAGGGTGGCTTGCCACCTCCGGGTCGGGGGAGAGGTCCTACCTCAAGTGGAGGAGTTTAAGTATCTTGGGGTCTTGTTCACGAGTGAGGGTAGGAGGGATCGGGAGATCGACAGGCGGATTGGTTCGGCGTCTGCAGTGATGCGGACGCTGACCCGATCTGTCGTGGGGAAGAGGGAGCTGAGCCAGAAAGCCAGGCTCTCGATTTACCGGTCGATCTACGTCCCAATCCTCACCTATGGTCATGAGCTTTGGGTAATGACCGAAAGAACGAGATCGCGGATACAAGCGGCCGAAATGAGTTTCCTCCGTAGGGTGGCCGGGCTCAGCCTTAGAGATAGGGTGAGGAGCTCGGACATTCGGGAGGGACTCGGAGTAGAACCGCTGCTCCTCCGGATCGAAAGGAGCCAGTTGAGGTGGTTTGGGCATCTGGTCAGGATGCCTCCTGGACGCCTCCCTGGGGAGGTGTTTCGGGCATGTCCTGCCGGCAGAAGGCCCCCGGGTCGACCCAGGACACGTTGGAGAAGTTACATCTCCAATCTGGTCCGGGAACGCCTTGGGGTCCTGCCGGAGGAGCTGGTGGACAAGGCCGGGGAGAGGACGGCCTGGAGCTCCCTAGTTGGGATGCTGCCCCCGCGACCCGGACCCGGATAAGCGGAGGAAGACGACGAGAGATATCAAACCATCATGGTACTGAAATATGGTACTTTTTAAGAGTACATTGAAGTACACAGTATGTCACTTATGCACAGCTGATCAGAACTCCCATTTAGAATCCTCTGAAGTTGAGTGTGAGTGTGTCATAGAAGACCTGTGTGTATTTTTGGTTGACTCTGGTGACATGAATCCTTTTCAACAGTGGGACGTTTTTAGCTGAGGGTTTGGTTAGTGTTTACACATTAGGAGATGTTTGGTTCAGTTCTGTTTTATGATTTAACTTCATCAAGGTCCAGATGACATCAAGTCCACCTGGTGGAACAACTCTGGACTCACATCGAGCTCCTCTTGGAGATCACCTCACCACACACCAATACAAGTGACAATGAAAAGAGGTAATACATAGACTAAAATAAATACATTGCATACAGATGTAACTAGGGCTGGGGTCTCTCTGCAAGGAGTTAGCATGTTTTCCCTGGGCATGCGTGGGTTCCCTCTGGGTTCTCTGGTTCCTTAGTTGTGAGTGTGTGTGCATGGTTGTTTGTCCTGTGTGTTTCTGTGTTGCCCTATGATGGACCTGTCCAGGGTGTACCCCACCTGTTTGCCCATTGACAGCTGGAGATGGCACCAGCCCCCCGCGACCCTGCGTGAATTAGCGGATACAGAAAAATTTAGACACCCAGAGTTTGTTAAATAGGATTTAACTCCTTACCTATTCTATTTAACATTGAGTACCCTGAGAAAACCATGCACGCACCTGGAGAACATGCTAACTAAGCGGATATGCTACCAGCTGCACCTCCATGCAGCCACATTTTTAATATAAACAGTTCCATTTAAACGTTGAACCCTAAATCTAATTATTTTTGTTTCAAAACTAAATAATAAATAATAATACAAACATAACAATAAATAAATACATTCAGTCTGCTGTTAACTTAAAGTATAATAATGAAATTCCCTATATAACATAACCTGTTTCAATGATGAGACTGTGTGTGTGTTTTCAACCATGTCAGCTGTCACCATGCATATATAAATGATCTCTGACTAACACGGGTATTAACGTTACACAGCTCTGATTTAACCACCTGCTCTTCTTGCATCAGATACTTTTTTATCATGTTTAAAGAAACTTTAGTGAATTATCAAACAGATACTCTTAGTCAGATGTTAACGATATTAACAGTTACTATGGTAGCTAACCACTAGTTTATTATAATTGTGTTTTTAATCTAGAGCTGAAAATTACAGAGATCAAGTGGAGAGTGATTACGCACACTTAGAATTTACCTTCCCTTTTGAGTGTGTGTGTGTGTGTGTGTGTGTGTGTGTGTGTGTGTGTGTGTGTGTGTGTGTGTGTGTGTGTGTGTGTGTGTGTGTGTGTGTGTGTGTGTGTGTGTGTGTGTGTGTGTGTGTGTGTGTGTGTGTGTGTGTGTGTGTGTGAGAGAGAGTAAGAAGAGGAATAATGACATGCTTCTTCACGAAAGCCCAGCCCTGGGCCTCAAGGCAGACTGACTTTTTGATTTTTAAAAACCGTCCTGAAGAATAAAGAGAACCGCATCCTTAACCTTTTTTCTTCTCCTTAGCAATGGAACATAGATTAAAAGAATCATAAACTAACACAAAGGAGGAGCCGTCTTCAGATGTATTGGAGTCTCTTTCAGAGAGGCATCAAAGCCCACAGCACTGCTGCAACAGGGTCTTGTTTTGAGCTTATGAGGATTGATCATTCAGACACTCCTGATTTAAAAAGTCGTTTGTTTGACTTTCGCAGTGTTAAAATGAAAATGGGATATTGCAGTTGAAGCAATGTCAAAAAATATGAGGTACATCAGTTCCTTCTCCAGCCTCAACCTTTCCCAGGCGTCCCAGTCCTCTCACAGCAGCCTCCCTTCCAGGTACTGTACAGTCAGGCTGATCCAATCTCAGCTTAAATTACATCAAATAATTCACTCAATAGAAATAAAATAAAACGAAAGAACAGTGTTTCCAGTCCCAGGCCTGAATAAAGGACGAGGATCAGAACTGTGACATTCCAAACTTCTTGAGTGTTTTAATCACGTTTTGGTTACACCTCAGTAATAATCCTCACTTCTACAGCACTCACAACAACACAAGCACAGGCAGTTTATGTCATTGAGCCACTTCTAGCTACTTTTAGTGTGGCCAGTGTCTACTGTCCTTATTAAGATTTAGACAGCGCTGCACGGAGGCGTGTCTTTAGCAGTTTGGACAAAGAGGGATGAACACGTCCTGCTCTGGTTGCATCTGGACTGCCCTCATACCGCCAAGCAGCCGGTTGGGTTGATTCACATCCTTTTTCCTTTATTTTCTGCACAGGGCTGACTAATATAAGGTGATCAGAATGTCAATGCAAGGAGAACTTGTAATTACTTCATCTACATTTATTTAATGTGAAATCAAAATTAAATCATTGTCCTGTTGTGCTGAACAGTAAGGATTTAGCAAATGCTTTAAAATAATATTATTCACAAAATTTTTGGGTAGCTTGTCATTTGCTATTTACCAAATAAAAGGCGAGTATTGAACATTATGTGAAAGTAAAATGGATGACAAAAGCTCCTTTTGATTATACTGCTGGGCATTTTTCAGCAGGTTGAATATGAATGCAAACTTGCCGCATGATTTATTAGAATTCCAAGGGTCAACATCCTTGAGAGGCATTCAACAATAACTAAAAAGCTAAATGCAGAATCTGAATAAAAGAAAATTGTTCAAAAAATCCCTGAAAGAAATTGCTTTGACAGTTTCTGAGTTTCCTTGTCTTTGAAACGCTGCATAAAGGCATACACTTATTTTTTAATGCAGCTAAGGTGAAAGAAAAAACCTACAGCACTTTTTCAGGAAAGTAGGCAATGGACAAAAGGCCAATTTTTCCCTTTTGAGCCAAAGTCCTTGGGTGTTTTTAAGTGCATTAGTCCCGCTAATTAAATATTGTATGTTTAACGAAAAATGCCGGCATGAAAGCAGCTGGATTGTTTGACTCAAAGACACGGTTGTAACCTTGATGAGCGGAACTGAGCTCGACCGTGAGACGGTAAAGAAAGTCAGTGTTTCCAGTCTTCCCTTCGTTTGACCCATCGTAATTATTTTTAATAATTCTACAATCACATTTTTTGGATCAGAGACAAAGACGGTGGACACAGTTAGGAGGTGGAACAGGTTCACTGCTAAACTGAGCGTGTTGGGTTCTTGTTTTAAGCTGAGATGTTCTAGCCTAGTGAACTAGACCAAATTCTTGCTTTGCAAAGTTTGGTCTAGGCACGCTCCATTGGAACCTCAGCAGCTCCTACCAGGACTCTGGCTAGCCAATCACAGCTCTCTAGAGGGGTTTCAAACACATAAAGAGCTGTGATTGGTCCATAATGGTGGGCCAATCATAGTGCTCTATCTGCTTAGTGAACAAATCACAGAGCTTTATCGCTTTGTGGGCCAATCAGGGCACTCTATATGCCTGGTGGGTGGGATGATGCAACAGAGTGAAACAAGAGTATGTCACATTCATTGTCCAATGGAATGTGGAGATCATTTGAAAGACAACGGTAGAACCCGCCCCACAACCGAGAGCCGTCAATGGAGCATGGCCAGACTAAATAATACATTTATTTAGTCTGGCTTGCCAGGCTAGAGATGTTCTTGTCTTGCTTCACAAAACAACTATTCATTTAAGGCACATCTCCTGGTTGAACAACCAGGAGATGTGCAACTTGGCAGTTAAACGAGCATGAATGTTTTTAGATTGTGGGACTTGTGGAGCAGGCACAAAACTGCTCTGCCACCATCATCTGACATGAGGCATAGCTGGATGACGTTAAATCAGTAGCCTCATCGATAACATTTCAGATTGTAGTAATAGTATGCGACTGTATTGAGTAATACATGTTCTGAGCACAGTACTGTATGTCACAGGCATTGTCTGAACCTGCTTGTCCACACAGGGTCATGGGGCGGGTGCTCATCTCCAGCAGTCTCTGGGCAAGCAAGCGTGGTGCACCCTGGCAGGCTGCTTGCCAGTGCATCGCAGGGCAACACAGAACCACAACTGAGCACACACACTCACACCTAAGCACAATTTAGAGTAACCAGTCAAACGGAGAGCCATGTTTTTGGACTGCGGGAGGAAGCTGGAATACCTGGAATACATGCATGAACAGGTAGAAAATGCAAACTCCATGCAGAAAGACCCCAGGTTGGGACTTGAAGCAGGACCTTCTTGCTGCAACAGTGCTAGCCTGTGCAGTCAGTATATATACACACACATATACATATATATATATATATATATATATATATATATATATATATATATATATATATATTTATATATGTATATATATATATATACATACATACATACATACATATATGAACATTATGTGAAAGTAAAATGGATGACATATATATATATATATTATATATATATACATTTGAAAGTCTCCAATTAACCAAACGTGCATGTTTTTGGTCAGCGGGCACCCACAGAGAATCGTACACATTAATGAGGAGAGTATGCAAACATCCAGGCAGCAGGGATTTGACCCTTCTCCATCAACGGCACCACTATGCAGTCCCATGGTTCAATCAGAGAGCAAGGAGACAAAAGAAAGCTGTATCCTCCTGCACCATTATTTTCTTGGGGGAGTGGGGCCCTCCTCAGATGGCTTTTAGAGGTGTTGAGATTACATTTAGTGAGCTAGCAATGCATACCACCAGCTTGGCTCCTCCTCCTCGGGATGATTGCAACCTGATTGAAGCTCAGAAGTAGAATTTTGATTTAAAAAGCCAAGATCTCTTTTTTTAAAATTCCTTGTAAAAATTGTATTTAGATGTTATTCTGACCGTTTTTGGATTTAAAATACCTCACAAAACCAGAACAAAAGGTGAAATAATAGTAACACAAAAAAGTATGCTTTATATACACACTATTTATACAAGCTTGAATTTTCTATTTCACTAAAATACAAACCTTTGCAATAATGAGGGTTTTATAACTTGCTCTGAAAAAAGAGATTTTTTTTTTCAAATAATACTCAACTTTAAATAAGTTGCAGTGGAAACTTGTTTTCCATCAGAATTGTGGTATACACTTGGTTGGATTTTATGATCAGCCTCAGTTTTCTGTGGTTTTATGCAACTTGGCTGTGGGAGCAATTAATGTTTTTCTGGCAAGGACTTTGTCTGAATTTGCCAAAATGGGTTATCGGCGTAGTGACTGTGGTCAAACAAATATTTTTATAATTCACAGATATAGCAAAACACATTAACTCTCCCTACAGACTGAAACAACAAACAAGGGCGAGGACTTTTACTGGCTTATTCCATTTCCAGTTTATGTAGCATCATGATGTGATGAAAAAGCGATGGAGTCCATTATTCAGATGTTTTCCTCTAGAGTAGAGCAGGTTAGCTGGCTCACTGTCAGCCCAAAATATTCCTCTTTCTTCTCAAAGTAGTAGTTTAGTCTTGCTATAGCATACCTGGAAGAAGAAAATGGGAAAGAAGACAAGAGATCAAAAAACAAATCAAAATGTGTGCCATGCTGTTTTCATAACCTTCATCTAAGGAGTTTTAACTTGCTTTAAGCGCCCCCTAGAGTCCATTTAGTAAAACCAAAAGTGAAACGTACCTATTTGCTGTGTGTTTGTCTTTGTAACATATTCATCTAATTGCTGAAATGTCTCCTCAGCCTTCATGAGTGTCTACAGGTGTGATTCATCACTAAATTAAACAAGTCAGCTGTGTTTGTGATCTAAAACTTGCAGGAAATGAGCAGCAAGCAGACTGCAGCGCCAGATATGTCAGCTCCGAGATACCACAGTCGGGGTTTGAGAGACACCTCATTAACCCTGTAAAAGTCATAACAACACTTACTTGTTCAAGGAATAAATTTAAAATCTGAAAAAGTTGCATATTATGCCTTTAAGATGCTTCCGATATCTTTATTTTTGGCTTTTGACGTTACACATTATTCAGTCTTTACTGTTAATGTCTCACCCTCCTAAAACATCGTTGATCTTCTAACAGAAAAGCTTTGGATTCAATGCCAGTCAGCACTACTAAGGGGACAAATTCATTAAGACATGCCAGCGTGGACATTGTCAACATTAGGAGTCCGGCATCGATGGACACTTTACTGAAAAATGGGCCATTGGAACAAGACTTACTGTTAGAAGCTGTCTACAAACAAGACCTGAGACCAACATGAAAGCATCTAGACGCAAGATTCTCGGACCCTGACACACAGCTTCTTAGATTTCATGGAGGCATAAGACCATGCATGGCAGGTCTCTGAGGCTTAGCAAGGAAGTTCCAGAGATCCTACCAGTGGCTAAAGATGGCTGGACTGAAGGACGGTCGTCGATAATCTTTAATAGCTTTACTTTATTTGTTCTTTTGGGTCATCTTAGGCCAGCTAAACACCCAAGAACACATTTTCATCCTAAACACATGACCTCATCAAACTGTACTGATCCTGATCCACATCTCCTCTTCACAGATATCACATTATTGCAGTAGTTCAGCTCACTGTGTATTCAGTTTTAGTGCAGTTCCTTTTAAACCAGTAAAAGTTTGGCACCTCTTGGGCCATTCACACAGCTGATGCATACTTGCTATAGCATCTATCAGACTTTGGTTCTGCAACAGTCCAAGCCTGCATAATATAAAGGATGTAAAGGACAAAGGAAGTAAGAGGTTAATTTACATGAATATTCTCTTTTAGAGTGTGTACCAGTAAAGATCCACATACACATCGTGCTAATAGCTCACGATGGGCACCGTGTCTTTGTTTGACAAACCTGCATGCTGATATTGCGTCGAGCCTCTTTTCAAAAAAGGTAATGAGTCTGAAAGCTTCAGCGAGGAACTCATCTGTGATAAAAGTGGTTTTGTGCTCTTTCATACCATATTGTCAAACATCTCAGTAAATCTGATGTCTGAGTACGTTGTTGCCCTTGGCCATTATACCCTTTGAAATTAAGAGAAGTTTCAAAAGCAAAGAAAATGGAGGCACAGAGAGGAGTTTGTCCTTTAATTAGGGCTTTCACCAAACTCCTCATTGCCAAATCAGTTTTCTCGCTTTTACTGCTTAGTGAGACAAAAAGATTATTTAGACACACGCCTTTTAGTTACTTGTATTTCATTGCTGCATCCCCATTCTAGTTATTGTTCCAGAGGGTTTTCTCTAGTCCTCCTTCAATGGAATTGTTTCTTTCTCGTAGTCGTTCCTTCATTTAAAGGGATCCTTTGGATTGAAAACACACCTGTTGCCTATTGCTGAAGCAAGTGCTACAGTACAGTAGTAGGAGCCTATCCTTTGGCACTGAGAAATAGTTTGGGGGAACACAGGTCTTGGATATTGGTATGCAGAAGTCAGTGGACTATCTTCACAGCGCTCACTGCAGTTTAGCGAAGCCTGGAAGGCTTTTTGTCTCTGGACAGACTTAATTTGGAGAAAGTTGTGTGTACAGAGTTGATTGACTGTTCTCTATGACACGGTTACAGCTACCTCATTAACAGGAAAGTTGGTCTCCAATAGACGGCTGCAGCTGGTGGCTTGATTTGTGAAGGAAGGAATCTGATGTCTTTTTCGCGTTTTAGTTTGAACAAACACTGGATTAATTTATTAAAAGTTGTCTTTTTCTTAACCTTCTCAGAGATAACAATTCTTTAAATAATAATTGATAACAGAACCCAGCTCTGGCTTTGCTCCCAGTTCAGCTGCTCAGTCGATAACGTATAATTCATGCACACAGGAAGGTATGCACAGAGGGGGGAGGGATGGTCAGAGGAATGTTTGATGGATGAGCTTTGATCCGGTCATTAAATCTGCTATAGCAAATCCACAGAACGTTAGGTTTTGAGCGCAAACACGGTCACGGGACACTCACCCTCCCCTATGGTGTCTTCCCTGAGGTGCTTTTGCCAGAACCAGAATCCTGATTTGCTAGTGGAAACTACCCATCCATCCATCCATCCATCCATCCATCCATTTTCATCCGCTTATCCGGAGTCGGGTCGCGGGGGCAGTAGCCTAAGGTGAGAGGCCCAGACTTCCCTCTCCCCAGCCACTTGGGCCAGCTCCTCTGCAATCAGTCGTCTTTTGCTGTCCACAACTTCAAATGGTGTTTTTCTCTTTGGGACTCTGGTAGTTTGTTCTAAAGTTGAAGTGGTAGGAGCCGGCTGTTTCTCCTCTGATATTATTGAGCCAAAAACCTTTCACACAAGCAGTGCTCGGTTTCTAAATACGCAAGTGTGTAAAGAATGGAGGACCCAGGGAAGTGCGGAAGTGAGGATGTTCAGAGAGACCGTCAACCGCACAGTTAAATAAAATAGAAGAATAGAATACACCTCATTAATCCCACAATGGGAAAATTCACTTGTTTACGCAGCACATACACTCAGAGAATAGGAACATATAATACAGGTAAACACACAAAGGCTATTATTGTAACCTTCAGCAATGAAAATAATGAATGAAAATAGAAAATTGAGTTTCCAAAAGAAACTGTTCATAAAACACAGACATACAAATGTGCATCTGGGTATTGCACATGTATTGAATATAACTTTGTTATTGTGTAACAGGATAATGCCAACACCAGTTAAACTGAGGAGTTATACACTCTGTTATTACTGCAGAGGAGGTGAATGATCTATAGTACCATTCTGTTTTACATCTTGGATGTCTCTGTCTCCCATGAAAGCAGCTGTCCATGGTCTCCACAGTTGAATACAGTGGGAGGGAGGAGTTTTCCCAGATGAAGGTCATCTTTGCCATCATTCTGCTTTCACACATCTTCCCAACTGAATCTAACTGGCAGCCCATTGCTATTCTGACTAGCTTGTTCAGTCTCTTCCTTGCTCAGCCAGAACTGCATGCCCAGCAGACCACAACAGAGTGAGTAACAGATCCAACAACAGAGTGATAAAAGGATTTTGGCAGATAGGAAAATAACTCCAAAGGACCTCAGCCTCCTCAGGAGGTGGAGGCGGCTTTGGCTTTTCTTTTACAGAGCATTTGTGTTGTAGGACCAGTTCAGTTTGCTGTTGAGGTGAACACTCAGGTACTTAAAGGTATCCACCACCTCAATGTCTGCTCCCTGGATGTTTACTGGTGAGAGAGGAAGAGTGATTCTCTGGAAGTCAATCACCATTTCCTTTGTCTTACTGGTGTGTTGGCAATGGTGGTTACAATCACACCAGTCCACCAAGTACATAATAACCCACTGGTACTCCTGGTCATTCTCCTCAGTCACACAGCTGACAATGGCCGAATCATTCTGGAGAACTTCTGGAGGTGACAGCTGCTGGTGTTGTAGGTGAAGTCCCAGGTATTTAGACACACCTGCTAGGCCCTTCAGAAAGCTGGTCAGCACAGTCTTTGAGCAGTCTGGGGCTGATCCTGTCAGGTTCTGCAGATGTACTGCTCTTAAAGCCGGGCGGACACTGTGCGACTTTTTCACTCGTAGCACTCAGCTTCAGCTCAAACTGTACGACTTCCTCACAGGGCAGATCTCACGAGTCACATGCTCACACTGTACCACCCAGTTCTCGGATGCGACTTGACTGCTCACACTGTACGTCTGGTAGCAACACGTCGGCCCTAAAAATATGCTAAAAATAGCAGTTTTTACACAACACGTCAGACTTTTTTGTCTTGTTTTGCCTGTTGTCCTTCGGGAGTGCTGCAGGAGGACACACAGGGATTTATGGGGGTTGGATGAGGAAACGAAATAAAGAAAGTAAATCTGTGTTTTATGATCAGTTTAATTTGACATGAACACGACAAACACGCTTTCTTGACAATCTTTGTGAGTAAAAAAACGTGTAGAAACAAAAAACGAACAACGTGTGTTATTAGGGAAATTGCGGGCGAGCAGTGTTGATGCATGATAGCGGATGCGCCGTGAGCGGTTCTGATACTTTTTGGGTCGCAGCTGCTCGCAGCGCCGCTTCAACAGTGCGATACTCTCACGAGGGACGAGCAAAATATCAAACACGCCAGAAGTTTGTGCGAGCTCACGATTGCTGATCGGTAGCTGGTCACGTGGTGTTCATCGCCTCTCGTAACCCCCGGTACACTACATGACACTCGGCGCAAAAGGTTAAGGTTAAGGTTAGGATGAGAGAGAGGGGAAGGTTATAAATAGTGAAACGTTAAGGTCTAGGTGCGGTTAAATGAGCTGGTTCGGTGCCGCATCAGCGGATATCTCATCACGTCAGTTTTATGCTGCATTGGGATCTGCAGTTACAAAAGGGAAAAACCCCTATTCGCACATAAGTAACGAAAAAGGGCACTTTTGGCGTCAGGGGTCTGACGTGGAGGGTGGCTGACCGAGCGTTTGTTTTTGACGCGCTGGGAGTGAGAAGCAGAGGATTTTAGACAAAAACCAGAGAACATTATTACTTTTATAAATTTTATACATTTTTTAAATCTCCATAATATATTTAAAAGAATATATAGCAAGTTAAAAGAAAGTTCTAAATCTTCTGAACAGATAAACAAGATAGAAGAGACTAATAAATTCTTTATTATTTAACAAAGTTTTTTATTAGAAGAAATGAGAAGAGCATTGTATGGTAAATAGAAGCCACATGTATTTATGTTAATGTGTAAAAGGGGAAGCTTCTTCCTTCTCCTTTTTTGAACATGCAGGTTTTTTTTCTTTCTATCTTTCCGAGTCTGTATTTTTTGTATATACTGTATGTATGTGTGTGTGTGTGTGTGTGTGTGTGTGTACATATATCCATCCTTCCATCTTCTGAACCCGCTTTGTCCACGCAGGGTCGCGGAGGTGGGGGGTGGGGGGGTGGGTGTCGCGGAGGTGGGGGGGGGGGGGGGGGGGGTGTCGCGGAGGTGGGGGGTGGGGGTGGGGGGCTTTAAGATGCTACTTTTCTACTTCCTGTAGTGCTCCAATGCCAACGCTATTTAGTACATAAACATCCATCCATCCATTGTCTGAACCCGCTTGTCCATGTAGGGTCGCGGGGGGGCTGGTGCCTATCTCCAGCGGTCAATGGACAATCAGGTGGGGTACACCCTGGACAGAGAGCCAGTCCATCGCAGGGCAACACAGAGACACACAGGACAACAATCATGCACACACACACTCACACCTAAGGACAATGTGGACAGACCAATTAACCTAACAGTCATGTTTTTGGACTGTGGGAGGAAGCCGGAGTACCCGGAGAGAACCCACGCATGCACAGGGAGAACATACAAACTCCATGCAGAAAGATCCCAGGCCGGGAAGTGAACCCAGGAACTTCTTGCTACAAGGCAACAGCTCTAACCACTGCACCACTGCACAGCCTTATTCGCATGTATGTATGTATGTATGTATGTATGTATGTATGTATGTATGCATGTGTATGCATCCATCCATTTCCTTCCGCTTATCCGGAGTCGGGTGGCGGGAGCAGTGGCCTTAAGCTTGGTTTATGCTTGACACATTCACTTTCCGCGTGGTGATGCGGCTCGCGGCTGGAACGCGCTTCACATCTCGCAGTGTTTATGGTTCGTGCGGCTCGTCTCTGCGGTGAGCCAATATTCTCCCACACTGAACGGGGCAGCATGGAGCTCTACGGCAAGCATCCAACACTACACCATAGTAGAAGTAGAAATTACTGTTTACAACATGGCATTCCAGCATTTTTTAACAGCGTCCTCGTCTTTTCCAACAGTGCGAGCTATTTCTCTCCAAGAATTATTAACTACATGTTGATCACGGTGATCTTTGAGAGCTGAATCATACAAATGTCTGTATTTACGAACCTCTGCCGTACTAGTTCTTGCCGGTCCGCCATGTTTTTCCGCGTCCGTCCATCCGCGCGTTTAGAAATTTTCCGAGGTGCGCGTTGCGGAAATTCTGGGCCGTGCGGAGGCGCGGTGGAGGGGCGTGGTTGTTAAAATGATGCAAAATGACGCAACTTTTTTTACGCGCGGAGCCGTGCGGACCTCGCGGACGCGTCAAGCATAAACCAACCTTAAGTCGAATTCGAGAGGCCCAGACTTCCCTCTCCCCAGCCAATTGAGCCAGCTCTTCCGGGGGAATCCAAAGGTATTCCCTGGCCAGGTGAGAGACATAGTGTCATGCTCTTGTTCCTGCTTTGCCCCGTTTCCTCAGCAACCTCAGCCTGCTCCTCATCAGCTTCATTCACCACACCTGTTCCTGCTTAATCAGCCTATTCCATTCACCTGTTCCTCCTGCTGTATAAGAACCATCCTGCTATCCAGTCACTGCCAGATAATCAAACACTCCTGTCGGTAGATTCTCCAGCCATCATCACCTACCTTGTCTCCACGGATCTCGACCTCGCCTTTTTTTCTGACCTCCCTCCTCGTCTCGCCCCTTGTGGATATTATCTACCTCGACTCCACGGACCTCAACCTCACCTCATCCTCTGACCTTCCATCCCTTTTGGATTTCCAGCTCTTCGGATCCACGGATCCTGACCTTGCTTCGTCCCTCGACCTCGATCTTGGATTTCCCTGTCTGGGCATTATGACTCTCTGATCACCTGGTAGCGTTCCTGCCTGCCTCCTGACTAAGCCTTTGCCCGCACCCATCTCCATTCCCTTACTCTTTAAATGAACTTCCTTGTTGGGTATTTTTACGGGTCCGCTAGTACAGTTGTGACACATAGTCTCTCCATTAAGTCCTGGGTCTCCCTTTAGGCCTCCTCCCGATTGGCTGTGCCCAGAAAACCTCACCAGAGAGGCATTCAGGAGGCATCCTGACCAAGTTCCTGGGCCACCCCAACTGGCTCCACTCGATGTGGAGGAGCAGCAGATCTACTCCGAGCCCCTCCCGGATGACCAAGCTTCTCATCTTATCTCTAAGGGAGAGCCCAGCCACTTTGCGGAGAAAACTAATTTCGGCCATGATTGTTTTTTCGGTCACTGCCCAAAGCTCATGACCATAGGTGAGGGTAGGAACGTAGATCGACCAGTAAATCGAGAGCTTCGCCTTCTGACTCCGCTCTCTCTTCACCACGACGGACCGATACAACGCCCGCATCACTGCAGATGCAGCACCAATCCTCCTATCGATCTCACGCTCCAGTTTTCCCTCACTCGTGAACAAGACCCCTAGATACTTAAACTCCTCCACTTGGGGCAGGACCTCATCCCTGACCCGGAGAAGACATTCTACCCTTTTCTGAATTAAGACCATGGTCTCAGATTTAGAGGAGCTGATTCTCACCCCAGCTGCTTCACACTTGGTGCGAACCGCTCCAGCGAAAGCTGAAGATCTCGTTCTGATGAAGCCAACAGGACCACATCAGCTGCAAAAAGCAGAGACCTGATCCTCAGGCCACCAAAACGGATGCCCTCCACACCTTGGCAGCGCCTAGAAATCCTGTCCATAAAGGTTATGAACAGAATCGGTGACAAAGGGCAGCCTTGGCGGAGTCCAACTCTCACTGGGAACGAGCCCGACTTACTGCCGGCAATGCGGACCAAACCCCAGTCACCGGTCATACAGGGACCAAACAGCCCGTATTAGAGGGCCTGGTACCCCATACTTCCGGAGTAACCCCCACAGGAGTTGTCTCGGAGGTGGGAATTCAAGCTCCTTCTGACAGGAAACTCTGCCAGACGTTCCCAGCAGACCCTCACAATACGTTTGGGCCTGCCTGGTCTGACCGGCATCTTCCCCCACCATCTGAACCAACTCACCACCAGGTAGTGGTCAGTTGACAGCTCCAGCCCTCTCTTCACCCGAATATCCAAGACATGCGGCCACAAATCAGATGAAACAACAGCAAAGTCAATCATCGAGTTGCGGCCTAAGGTACCCTACTGCCAAGAGCACATATGGACACCTTTATATCTGAACATGGTGTTCATTATGGACAATCCATGATGTGCACAGAAGTCCAAAAACAAAACACCGCTCAAATTCAGATCTGGGGGGCCGTTCCTCCCACACCTCTCCAGATCTCACTCTTGTTGCCCACGTGAGCATTAAAGTCCCCCAGCAGAACGAGGGAGTCACCAGAAGGAGCGCTCTTCAGCCCCTCCTCCAAGATCTCCAAAAAGGGTTGGTAGTCTGAACTGTATAAGCACAGATCACAATCAGGACCTGTCACCCTAATCAGGACCAGTCACCCTAATCAGGACCCGTCACCCCACACACAGGCAGAGGGAGGCTACCCTCTCATTCATCGGGGTAAACCCCCACGTACAGGCACCAGGAAGGGAGGCAGCTAGTATGCCCACCCCTGCTCGGTGCCTCTCAGTGGGAGCAACTCCAGAGTGGTAAAGTGTCCAGCCCCTCTCAAGGAAACTCGTTCCAGAGCCAGAGCCATGAGTGAGTCCGACTATATCTAGTCGGAATCTCTCAACCTCACACACCAACTCAGACTCCTTCCCCACCAGAGAGGTGACATGCAATGTGCCAAAAGCCAGCTTCTGTAGCTGAGGATCAGACCGCCAAGGTCCCCGCCCCTGACTCCACCTGTCATGTGTATGTAAATGTATATATGTGTGTGTGTGTGCATATATATATATATATATATATATATATATATATATATATATATATATATATATATATATATATATACTACCGGTCAAAAGTTTTAGAATGCCCCAATTGTTTCAGTTATTTATTGCAGTTTAAGTCATTCAAGTCCAATGAATAGCTTGAAATGGTACAAAGTTAAGTGGTGAACCACCAGAGGTTAAAAGCAGGTGAGGTCTCAGAACTGAAAAATAATGTACATTTCAGAATTATACAAAAAGGTCTTTTTCAGGGAACATAGCTGTTCTGCAGCAAAGGAGGTTGATCAAGCCTTGAAAGCTGGTGCTACTAATTCCCACAGGTGTTCCAACTTTTCTGGATTACTTACAACCCCCTCTGTCTGCATAAAAGCAGTGTTGGAACATACTGTGGTACCATACCCTGGTGAGCATCAGTTGAACAGTATGGTACTGCAGATAATAGTGTGTTGCTACAAAAAGGGCGAGAAAAAGGCAATTAACAATGGAAGAGAGACAGACCATCATAACATTTAAAAATGTAGGTCTTTCCTACAGAGGAATTGCAAAGAAAATCAAAGTGTCAGTGAGTACAGTTTCCTTCACCATCAAAAGGCACTCTGGGGCAAACTGACAGGAAGAGGTCTGGCAGACCCAAAGCCACAACTGCATCAGAGAACAAGTTTCTGAGAGTTAACAGCTTGAGTGATAGGGTTAGCTCACCGGACAGCAGCTTCAATCACAGCTTAATGGTGGTCGTAGTAAGCAAGTCTCAATTTCAACTGTGAAGAGAAGACTTCGAGTTGCAGGTTTGACGGGACGAGTTGCAGCAAGAAAGCCAGTGCTACGATGCCAGAATAAGAGACAGAAGCTTGCCTGGGCCATGAAACACCACCATTGGACGAGTGACGACTGGAAGAAGGTATTATGGACTAATTCATCCAAATTTTAAATCTTTGGTTCATCACGCAGGATCTTTGTACACCGTCGGGAAGGTGAAAGGATGGTTCCACAGTGTGTGGCATCAACTGTCAAATATGGAGGAGGAAGTGTGATGGTCTGGGGCTGTGTTGCTGGATCCAGGGTTGGTGACTTGTATAGAGTGAGAGCCACCCTGAACCAAAACGGCTACCACAGCATTCTCCAGCGCCATGCAGTACCCTCTGGTATGCGCCTAGTTGGTCAGGGGTTCATCCTACAGCAAGACAATGACCCCAAACATAAGTCCAAGCTATGCCAGAACTACTTAACGAAAAAAGAACAAGATGGTAAGCTTGAAAACATGGAGTGGCCAGCACAGTCTCCAGACTTAAACCTCATCGAGCTGGTTTGGGATGAACTGGACAGAAGAGTGAAAGCAAAGCAGCCTACAAGTGCCTCACATTTATGGGAACTTCTGTGACAGATATGGAAGAACTTTCTGAAGAATATTTGGTTTCTGTTGTGGAAAGAATGCCACAAGTGTGTTCAGCTGTTATTTCTACCAAAGGTGGCTACTTTGATGAGTCAAAACTTTAGAATACCTTTTGGTCTATAGATCAATTCCATGTTTTTTTTTTAACCCCAATGGCTTGTTTGTACCATGCTTTCATTTCAGTGTAATGTGACATTAAACTGCATATAAGAAGAGCATTTCAAGCATTATTGGAAAACATGCATCAAAAACATCTTCTTCTACCCCACCTTTAACATTTTACCTGTCATGGAAAGTGTCCAGAACAGCCTCTGTTAGAAGAAGTAGCTTTTACATTCAATGCAGGGCTGTCAGCTCTCATGCATTTAGCAAGAACACAAGCATTTTACTGTCTTTACATGCTTTTGTGGCATTCCTCCAATTCCTCACGCTGAAATGTGGAGCGTTCATCAACCCATCCTCCATGTTAGCAGATAGCCCTTCCCCTACAGCCCCCAATTGAAGATCAGCCTTCTCTGGTGAATGCTGAGAAAACAAAACCTCTTTTTGACAATGAAATCATAAAATTAAAGTTAAACTTCACTCATTAAAATATATTTGCAGTGGTCTCTAGTAGAGATGAATGCCTTAAGTCGCACTCTGGAGAAAAAGCTCCGGTGCACCTTTTGCAGAAACTAGAAGTGAGACAGTTCAGAGTTGGGCTGCACACGACAGAATTTGGAGTCTTATTTCCTGCTTTTTGGACATCTTGGCTTGGATTGGCTAACAACAACATGATTTTAGCACAGACTCCGTTTGCTCTGCAGCGTTGATGTTTTATCTCTACAAATAACTCAAGCCTGAAGCAGATATGCTGTTGTGGAGCTGCTAATGCTAACAGTTAGCTTCTGCTAGTCAGCACATGCTCTGCTGTTTCCTGGACGCTAAACCAACAACAACCTTCCCCATTGTGAATTCAGATGGGTGAGTCCGTGAATGTTAATAATCTGTCAGGATTTTCAAATCCTAAAGTTTCACTCGCTCTTTTCTATCAGAAGCTAATGCAGGATTATAATCACAAACAATAATAAATAATTATTTTTCAGTGAAGTGACCTTTAATGCTCCTTTTGTTAACAGGAGAAGTTTCAATTGCTACAGTGACAGTTAAAGAAGTACAACCAAAGGGAAGTTTTTCTAAATGAGTTTGGAGGAACAGTGAGTGACACAAACGATTCCACTCATCAGGATGTTTATTAAGGTCGACACCTAAGACTGGCATGCTGTAACGTTTTTCATCATCAGAGCTAGAAACTGAGATGTTTTTATATTTAACTAAAGGGGAAGGGGCTTTCACCAAAGCAGGTATTCCATTTCACAATGTGCTTTTGTGCACCATTCCCTCAATTTTGTAGACAGCCCATTCCAAACAGTGGGCCTCCTACTTGTTCATTTCCTCATAAAAATGTCTTTGTCAAATAACAGCCGTCTCTGCCAGGATGTCCACAAATCTAAACCGCTGACTTGCAGACACTTTCAACACATGAATAAAACCTTATAAAGGGAATAAATGACGGTGGAAGTCATGCGGCTTTCCATTCCCCTGTGGCTCTCTATTGTCACATCCACATCTGGCCCTGGTTACAGCACAAGGCCTGGGCGACGTCTGTCACTCGCCAGGAAGTCGACAGAAATTTGACTCAGGGGATAAGGAGAGGGAGAAAACCGTTGAGCATGCACGCACGCACTCACACACACACACACACACACACACACACACACACACACACACACGCACATGCACGCTGGCTGATTTTTTAAATCTGTTTCCATATTAGTATGTTTAATGTAAAACAAACCTGATTTATTAATGATGTCATCACATTCATCAAACATCTTGATTGTATTTTAATTCTTCTTTTTCTGCAAATGTATTTTTGTTTATAACTTAATGATCATTTAATGTTTTATTATTTCCAGTCCACTTAAGTTTCTGTTTGATTCCAAATCTAATCAAAATCAGTTTCTACTTAGAGACAAAAACTTGTTTAGGTTGTTATAATCCCTTAAAGAAGAGAAAGATGGTGTGTATTTTCCATAACAGGGGGCAGTACATACCTAAATCAGTGCAAGCAAGTGCCATTCTTCTGTTCGAGTAAGACAGTAGCAACGAATGGTAATTGGGGTGAAAAATCCCGCAATTTTCAAATGACTTCTTTATCAGATCGTTCAACCTCTAGCAAAATGACAAGCACATCAGAGTCCCTTTCATCACTGGCAATGAGTGAAGAGGTAAATGTGTAAAACAACAACGTTTATGAATGATGAAAGTTTTGTAACCATTTGTTACAATTCAGTAAATTTGTTTTGTCTTCACAGGACCATGTCTAATATGGTGTCGCCCCGAGACTTAGACATGTTATGGTTATATGTTACAATGCCACCAATACTTTTCAGCAACTGGGCATCATTTCATTCATTTTTAACATTTTGATTGGTATTTCCAGAGATTACCAGTAAAAACTACACATTGTCACTTTAAGCGTGGTTCACACAGCAGAATAATCACGCCAGTTGCTGACCTCATCCTCCCTTTCTGTTGATATTAAAGCTATTTACGATTACCATATCAGCTCTAAGGATAATCCTGTCAGATAATCCTACCATGTGTGGTCTATTGCAAGCGCTCTGACCAGTTTAGCATGTTAGAACCACACCGATCCTAAATCCAGGCTTTTAAACATGTTGGATAGTCTTAGTCTGATTTTTTTGGGGTCAAGCGAACATGCTGCATGTTGAATGCGACATCTTGCAAATCAGAAAGCAAGGTGACTGAAGCATACACCCAATCCTCCTTGTCCGTGTTTGTATACTTCAAAGTCACATTTTATTGTGCAGGATTTCCTGTTTGACCCGACAATGTTTGTGAGAAAGCAGTTTGTGTCATGTGCCACGTTGCTCCACACTACACGCTGAATGACTGGTACAGTCGTGATTTTTTTTCATCACCACATGTGTGGTTTCTCATGCTCTGAAAATTAACCAGCAATTATAAAATCTGCCGTGTGAACCGGGCTTTACAGGAAATATGTCTGTTTATGATAAAAGTCGAAACTGACTCTCATACTGATAGGTGTGTGCTCAGCAGTAGCTCAGGAGGTGGAGCGGGTTGTCCAGTCATCGGAAGGTTGCAGGTTCGACCCCAGCTCCGACCAGAGAATGCTGCTGTTGTGTCCTTGGGCAAGACATAGCCCATCTTGCCTGCTGGTGGTGGTCGGAGGGACCGGCAATGCCAGTGTTCAGCAGTCAGTGCACCCCAGGGCAGCTGTGGCTACATCGTAGCTCATCCCCACCAGTGTATGAATGGGTGAATATGTTGTGAAGCGCCTTGGGGGGTTGTAGAACCCTAAGAAGGTGCTATACAAATACAGGCAGCATTTACTTTGTTTATTTCAGTGATATTTGGACTTGATTCACCCGACTAAAACAGCAGAGGAGAGAGAGCCACAGCAGGAATGATTTTTGGTTTTATCTGCTCAATTTCTGTGTTCTTCTCGAACTAGTGAGGTGCTTTCACTGGTGTTGCTGTGCGTACACAAAAACAGAACAGCTGATCTGGTCACCAATAAAATTATTGATTCCACAAGAACAAACTCAGTTTAAGTGACTGTGTGTCAGCAGATCTGCTGCTGCTCTCAGAGCTCGTTTCAGTTTGAACCTCCGGTTAAAGAAAGGTAACCCAACCCTCTCTGTGCACTTTAGGACAACCTCATTCGGCGGCTTAAGGCAGCAGACGTCTATGGAAGACGAATATGTAAGGCAGGGCTGAGGACGGAGCTGGAACAATAGTGCCTCTGTGCCCCAGCACCCCTCTGGATCACATTTCCTCCCAGGCCCAGATCGAAATGCGGTGGGGGCCCTGTTGCTGATCTAGCAAGCGGGTAAGGAAAGCCACACAGAGGGTAGGGTGCCGTATGTCTATAGTGATTAGGATCACAATCACAACTGTTGCTGTTGTAGAGGACAAAGAAAAGCCAGACAGGAGAACGAAACACCGGAGAAAGGGGGTGGACACTTGGGCCTGCTGAGACTTAGTATCTGGATGCTGATGTTGGAGAATGACTGTTTGCTTCCTGTCCTACATGTTAGGGTCTAACAGGGTCTAACAAAGGATCTAACAGGGATGCAGTGGTGCAGTTTTGTCAAAAAGCAGAGAAGTTCAAGCATGAAGTCTAAAAGGGGATGGACCAGTAGTAACGATATTATTTGTCTGAACAACGAGATGAAATGTAAAAAACTTAAAACATGAACTGTTTTATGGGGTGCTGATTGTAACATAGGGGGACAGCCTGGACCCTGGACAGGTCTCCAGCCTGGACCCTGGACAGGTCTCTAGCCTGGACCCTGGACAGGTCTCCAGCCTGGACCCTGGACAGGTCTCCAGCCTGGACAGGTCTCCAGCCCATCACAGCGACAGAGACAAATAGCGGTCATACACTAACTCACACCTAGCGACAATACAGGGTCCCCAGTTAACCCAGCATGGATTCTGGTCTGTGGGAGCAAATGTCCGGAGACGCTCATCACACAATCCACTGTTGGTGTGAATGGCAACCCGTCATGAAGATGCAGGAAAACCAGATAGCATCTATTCTGCCCTCTGTGTAAACGAGGCGTAGACGAGGCAGCAGCTGTCCTCGGCTCTGTGTGTTAACTACACACACCCGTAAGTAAACGGTATTCATCACACCTGCTCCAGGTCTTCCTTCACTCCCCAGCAGGGTTGTGTCTCTCATGTCACAATTCTCTGTGGGATCCTCATTTTTGTTTGATAAAAAAAATCTTAGTACATATATTTTTAAATATGTTTAATAAATGAAGGTATAATTATAGCTGTTAGTTTTTACTGGATTACTTTCTAGTTCTTATTTTTATTATTCTTGTTAAAAAGAAAAGGTGTTTATTGAAGGCACAAACCTGTGGAAGTCAAAGTCAATGGAGGAGAACCGGGACTGCAGGATGGCCCAAAGACCCCAGAAGAAGTTTGATGCCTGATGGAAAAACAAAGGAAAATAATCAGTTTATCACACATGAATAAACAGAATAAAAGAGTGACAAAATCGACCACAACTTTCATCTTTTACAGTCAAATTATTATTCTAATTGATTTAACTGTAACAAGTAGTTATAAAGCCCTCAAAGAAAAAAAATAAACTGTAAAGTAAAATAAATTAAGTAAATATACATTTTAATCACTTTAAAGAATTTTGCATTAAGTAGAAAATTTATATTTTTAAAGTCCCATTAGAACAAAGTTGTTCTCTAAGTTTGACCCATCCCCTGGGGGAGCAGTGAGCTGCAGATACAGCTGCACCCGGGGACCATTTGGTGGTTTAATTCCTGAATTCAACCCCTTAATGGTGAGTGTCAAGCAAGGAGGCATTGGGTCCCATGTTTTAAACGTCTTTGGTATGACCTGACTTGGAATCAAACCCCGATCTCCCAGTCCCAGGTCAGACACTCTACCACTGGGTCACTGAGCTGGTTAGTTTCTTTGTCGATGCTTCAGAACTCTGCATTTGCAGAAAGTTAGTTTATTTAATATACTATAAGATAATGCAATATTATAATGTACACATATACATATTACAATATTGTATTATATTATATTATATCATATTATATTATATTATATTATATTATATTATATTATATTATATCATATTATATTATATTATATTTTGTTATTATATTATATTATATTATATATTATGGGATGCACACAGCACTGTTGAAAACAAAGGTGTTTAGATCCAGTCATGTTTAAGACCCCCGCTCTTCCTCGTCCCTGTAGAGACTTGTCTGTGGGACCAGGTCCTAGTGTCTGGTCCACAACCACTTCAGTCTTAAACACACTAGGGTCTGACTTAGAGGCAGCTATTGACTGACCCGTCTAGTCAGGAGCCGATAATCTGTAAAACACTTGGCTGTTTTTAAAAGGCAACAGTCTAAATGATGCTTGCAGTGTTGCTTTTTTACGTTTGGTTACAGTTTATCGTGCCATGCTGCAGAGTTGTAAAATCAAACTTCTGTGACCCCCAGTTGTCAGCTTGTAACTGCTCTCCAGACTGCTGCTGCTGCATGCCAGCTGCACGCTGCTCGGTCAGAATGACAAACCTCTGTATTGAATGGTTCCCTCCTTAATAGCTTTGCTCACTTAGGCTTGCAGACTTTCATGCCTCCATAAATTTCTGTTGTTCTCCACCCGTATTGTAAATCTTCATGGTAAGGCCACTAATAGCGAATTCTAATAAGATCCAGACGGGCCTCTGTTCTGTGGCCCGGTGATATAATCACATTTTTATTTGATAATTAAATAAAGGGTGGAATGAAATACTTGAGGGGCATTGTGTGGTTTTCCTTTGGCTTTTTCTCCTAAACTGGCAGATTTTCATCTCTAATCTCTGACTTTAGTCGGGGGAAAAGGGCTGAGTGGGTTTCCATTTTGATTAATAACTGCTCTCCATTAAAAAAGCATTAATCTAACGCTGAGCAGAGCCTGTTGGTAACAAGGACTCACAGAGCAAAAGGCAGGGGAGACGTGTGAGAAGAGTGACATCAACAGAGCAGCAGGTCTTCGCTCCAACATTGCGGGGAACCTCCACAGACAAGATGACGAGCTGCAGAGACCCCACTGCGTCTTGGCAACATTTGCCAGAGGTTAAGATCAAGAGGCAGCTTCGCTCTGCAGATCTCTGGCAACTGGCCACCACTTTGTCAAAGCCACACAGCTCGGTTCAGCACAGACCCATTTATTTAATTACCATCTGAGTCTTTAAAAAGGAAGAGCTGAGTTTAGTTTGAATGTTCCAGCGGAGGCATGTCATTTCATTCATTTGATGAATGAAATTCTAGAAAATAGGCATAAAATACAAACTAAACACAGCAAAATCAACTGTTTCTGTTTATGTCTCCAGCAGACCGTTAGAACCGATTTGAGAAACACTTTTGGCTGTAATGGTTTGGTAAAAATGAAAAGGTCAAATATTTTTAGTGAAGAAATTAAATCTGTTTCTCTTTGAGCTGTGAGAAAATATTCAGTCCCCCGTTTAGTCACAAAGCTTCTCAATTATGTCTTACGTTATTTTGTCAATCTACCTTTAATCTGGTAATTTTGCAACATTCCCACGGTTTTTACGAATGGCGGATCCTTGATTCTCAATAATACCTAGCAGTAGCGTTCCTTCCTGCTTCTGCAAGTCAAAAGTGAAGTGAAATGATTTGGATTACAGAATCAGAGTGTGAGCACCCAGGATGTGAGGCGCCTATCACCCAACATCATGGGAATGTTTAGGAATCAAATTACAGCTAATTAGTTGAACACATAAAACTCAACTGCAAATATCATCTGATGTGTGTTTGTATTTACATAAGCAATGTATTAGTTTAAATGGAGGGGGTGGAGCTTAAAACGTATACTGCAGCCTGTCAATGGGGGGCATGTTGGCTTAGTTTCATTTGTCCTAAATTTGGTCGTTTACCATCCCAAATTTCTCTCTCGCTTCCTGACCACCTAAGCTAAACCGAGATGGACTGGAAACTGATTCCAGATGCTTGTGACAACTTCCTTGTTAGCAAAAAGTCATCTCAAGATATGCTGAATCCCCAAGACTCAGAAACTTCCACCAAAGAAGAAAATCTTGCAGTGAGGCCCAGCGAGGACCTGGGTCTGGATTTTCCTGTCAGGTTGTTGTCATTTAACAAAACAAAAGAATATCTGAAGCAGTTCCTTAGAGGTCCTGAAATCATCTACACTGAACAACAATATAAACGCAACACTTTTGTTTTTGCTCCCATTTTTCATGAGATGGACTTAAAGATATAAAATTAATTCCAGATACACAATATTACCATTTCTCTCAAACATTCTTCACAAATCAGTCTAAATGTGTGATAGTGAGCACCTGTGCTTTGCTGAGATAATCCATCCCACCTCACAGGTGTACCACATCAAGATGCTGATCTGACATCATGAGTAGTGCACAGGTGTACCTTATACTGCCCACAATAAAAGGCCACCCTGGAATGTGCAGTTTTGTCTCACAGCAAAATGCCACAGATGCCACAAGCATTGAGGGAACGTGCAATTGGCATGCTGACAGCAGGAATGTCAACCAGTTCTGTTGCTCATGCATTGAATGTTTATTTCTCCACCATAAGCTATCTCCAAAGGCATTTCAGAGAATATGGCAGTACATCCAACCGGCCTCACAACCGCAGATGACGTGTAACCACACCAGCCCAGGACCTCCACATCCAGCAGGTTCACCTCCAAGATCGTCTGAGACCAGCCACTCAGACAGCTGCTGAAACAATTGGTTTGCATAACCAAACAATTTCTGCACAAACTGTCAGAAACCGTCTCAGGGAAGCTCAACTGCATGCTTGTCGTCCTCATCGGGGTCTTGACCTGACTCCAGCTCGTCACCATAATAGACTTGAGTGGGCAAATGCTCACATTCGATGGCATCTGGCACATTGGAGAGGTGTTCTCTTCACGGATGAATCTCGGTTTACATTGTTCTGGGCAGATGGCAGACAGCGTGGGCGTCGTCGTGTGGGTGAGCGCTTTGATAAACTCTATGCGAAGAAGATGTGTTGCACTGCATGAGGCAAATGGTGGTCACACCAGATACTGACCGGTTCTGAGTCCCCAGACCCCCAATAAAGCAAAAAACTGCACATTCCAGGGTGGCCTTTTATTGTGGGCAGTATAAGGTACACCTGTGCACTACTCATGATGTCGGATCAGCATCTTGATGTGGCACACCTGTGAGGTGGGATGGATCATCTCAGCAAAGCACATGTGCTCACTATCACACATTTAGACTGATTTGTGAACAATGTTTGAGAGAAATGGTAATATTGTGCATCTGGAATGAATTTTAGATCTTTAAGTCCATCTCATGAAAAGTTGGAGCAGAAACAAAGGTGTTGCATTTATATTTTTGTTCAGTGTATGTACTGGTTTAAATATTTAGATGTTTGTTTTTTTTCACAATAAAGCCACTGTGAGAAAAAACAGTCATGTAAATGATCTTTTCACCCTTTCAAAAATCATAATGAGATGATAAATCCTAAAATGCTGAGGAGCTTTTCCGCTTTCTGTTTAAAGATAAACACGTTGTATTTAGCATCATTCATTTTGACACATGGGTTGATAAAAATAGGATGAGCTGGTGACTTGGCCTGTTATGTGTCTCTCCTATGTGTGTGTGTGAGAAAATCTGAACTCAATCAACAACATGTTATCTCTTTTACCAGTCCGTTCCAGGCTATACCCCCCAAAACCATCTACCCCCACCCTCCCTTTTCTAATTTCTCCCTCTCACTTTATTTGGCCAATGCTCTGGCTGTTTTAAAAAAGTAATATGCCTCCTCATCACTTCTGGGCTATTTCAGGCGACGTTCACACCACCTTCACCACCCCCTCCAAAATTGCTTGGACAATTCTGCATATTGTGTTTGAGCTGCGAAAGCACTTTTAGACAGATAGCCCACCACCACTTGAGCCACCAAAGAATGAAAATGGTGGTCATGAGAAAAATTATTTTGGCTGCCTTGTTTCATTTTTCCCTGCGGTGGCTTCTAATCAACTCGGATTGAGTCCATCAAACTTTGAACAGCGGTGGCTCAATGCTCTGGTTTCTTTTTTCTTTTTTGGAGTGGAGGGTGTTGGAAAACTAAATTGTTGGCTTTGTGTGATGCTGCACATACTAATCTTATCATATCAAGATGTCTGAATTCATCCAGGACAGGAAGGAAAATGAGGAATCAGTCACTTTCCATTAGCCTAGTGAACTAGACCAAATTCTTGCTTTGCAAAGAATGGTCTAGGCATGTTCCATTGGAACCTCAGCAGCTCCTACCAGGACTCTGGCTAGCCAATCACAACTCTCTAGAGGGGTTTCAAACACATAAAGAGCTGTGATTGGTCCATAATGGTGGGCCAATAATAGTGCTCTATCTGCTTAGTGAACAAATCACAGAGCTTTATCCGCTTTGTGGGCCAATCAGGGCACTCTATATGCCTGGTGGGTGGGATGATGCAACAGAGTGAAACAAGAGAATGTCACATTCATTGTCCAGTGGAATGTGGAGATCATTTGAAAGACAACGGTAGAACCCGCCCCACAACCGAGAGCCGTCAATGGAGCATGGCCAGACTAAATAATACATTTATTTAGTCTGGCTTGCCAGGCTAACTTTCCATATGATAAATGATAATGATAAATGACCCGCACTTGTGTAGCGCCTCTCAGAGTAAGGGCTCCAAAGCGCTTTACACTACAGTGTATCATTCATCCATTCACACACTGGTGGGGATGAGCTACAATGTAGCCACAGCTGCCCTGGGGCGCACTGACAGAGGCGAGGCTGCCGAGCACAAGCGCCACCGGTCCCTCCGACCACCACCAGCAGGCAAGGTGGGTTACGTGTCTTGCCCAAGGACACAACAGTAGAATTTTCTGTCCGGAGCCGGGATCGAACCTGCAACCTTCAGATTACTGGACAACCCACTCTACCTGTTGAGCTACTGCTGCCCCAAAGTCTCTTAACACCAGACAATAGACACATTTTCACCAGAGAACATGGATGAGCACACAACGATCACACAAGGATCACACATGGAAGACACAAGGATAATTCTAGGGTCACATGAAGATCACACGAGGATCCCACTAGGATGGGGTCACTCTAGGACAGGAGTACGGAACCCTTGTGGTGGACAGCTGCCACCCAGCACATTTTAGTAGTTTCTCTGCTTCAACACAGTTAAGCAGCTCATCAGGCTCTGCAGAAGACTGTTAATCACCTGTTTATTAAATGCATGTGTGTTGAAGCAGGGAAACCTCTAAAACATGCTGGATAGCAGCTCTCCAGCACCTGGGTCCCCTACCCCTGCTCTAGGATCACACACTGACCAGTGAAAATTTGCAGACTTCAACGTAGAGCTGTGTAACTTCAGCCTCTGACACTGTGACCTCTCGTCCCGTGTTGTGTTTGTAACTCTCCAGATAAGCTGTCAGCCAATCCCTCTGCAGCTCATGGCTCGGATACTGGCTGTAGTCCACGTCTGTCACACCTAGAAGAAAAAGGAGAAAAAAGTTTAATTTTACTTACTTCCTTTCAAGATAAAAACCAGAAGGCACTTATGCTCAGTAAGATTTTTTTTAAAGTTAACATTTTTAAATTTATATAAAAATCCAAAAAATATACAGGAATGACTGAAATACCAGCATGAAAAGAAGCCAGTGAACAAGAGGATGAATAGAAGGTCACGCCGAAGCCTAAACAGGTGAGTTTTCAGCTGCTTTTGAAAGGAAACCACTGAGTCCACTGATCTCAGGCTCAGGAGGAACCTTTGGTCTCAGAACCCCATTGCAGCCAAACTATAGTCATAATTCAACTCACAAAACATCCACTCTGAGAGGAGAAACTATTTTAAACTAAGCTGGAATGTTGAACACTTCTAAAATATTAGCAATTTTTCATATATTGGCTCTTTTGTATGACATCAAGCTAATACTATTAAGACAGAATTGAATTTACATTTTATTTCATGTATTTTTATCACTCATATTCCAAGTTTTGCAGGTTGGTGTAAATATTTGCATTCACCACAAAATAATGTTTCATTCCTTTTTAAATGTTCAGTTGAAACAAACGCTTGTTGTATTTTCGTGTGTCCCCATTTTTGTTTATTTTCTCTCTGTCTGCAGCTCTAGAAGCAGAATCTTGTTCATCATTGATTGTTTTTTTAACCCACAAAGTGAATTCAGAGATTTCTCCTGGTAGAAGCCGACAGCGGGGCTTTTACTTCACACAACCGTAGAAACTCCTCATCACAACACAAACCTACCAGCAAATTCGTTGAAGTGATTGCCAATATCAAAAGCCTGGTAGTTGTAATCTGCATACTCGTAGTCGATGAATTTCACGGTTCCTGTGGGAGAGCAGCGTCAGCAGCAGTTACCATGACAACGGGACAAACATGAACGGTATGGACACACGGCTGACTACCTTCACCCTTTTGAAAATGAAAACTCAACGTTGTGAGGGTCAAAGTGGCACACATTCTCTTTAAAATGAGTCGCTTTAAGGGCCTTTGCTAACGACGTTAATAATGAACTCCTAATGAGGAAGAAAAGCTCAAATTTGTTTCCGAATCCAGAAAAAGGAACAATTCTGTTAGCTGCTTGAAAGAAAATATTGTTTTTTATTAGCTTCATTAAAGCAAATTTGGTAAACGAGTTAGCTTAAAACATTTTTTTTTCATGCCTCTTAGCAACGTTCTGTAGTATAGCTATAAATATGTTGTGGAGATTAAAAAGAAATCAATAAAGTGGTTCTCTCACATTTGTCAAATAACCTCTGACAATAACTATTGGACCGTCCGGTTATCTGTCTCGCCGGACCACCACACTTTCTCACTCCCTTGGGTCCTGCGCTCATTACACACTCATGAATTTAGCTCCGGAGCACCACTGATGAGAGGTTCAGCTCTCACATCAGAGAAGGAGAAACAGCCGGCTGCTACCACTTCCACTTTAGGACAAACTACCAGAGTCCCACAAAGAAAAACACCATTTGAAATCACGGACAACAAGAGACGTTTGGACCTAGAAAATGGCGACTGGTGTTTAGATATCTTGTTTGCTCTGGCGGTGTGGGTTTTGTTTCCGTTGGACCTGGATCTAGAGGGGAGGGGCGAGTGTTTGCAATAAAACCTAGCGTGTTTGCAGATTTGCCATGACAGCGTTAACAGAGCTAGAGTTTGTATGGCAAAATCAATAATGAATTAACTAATCATTAGATGTGTTTAACATTTTTGATGATGTCTCACGGTTTCCCTCGCCTTCTTTTTGGTTGTAGATGATGTTTTTTGTGAGTAGATCATTGTGGCAGAGAACAGCCGGTGAGTTTATGCCTGAGAGGTGTCTCTTCAGAGTCTCCATTTCCCTCAACAAAGTCTCCAAGCTGGGTGTCTCTCGTAGAGCTGCGGGTCTGTAAAGCAAAAGAAATATTTATAATTTTCTAACCTTTTAGAGGGAAACTTCTTGGGAGACGAACCTTGGTGGAGTTGTAAAGTAAGTAAGTAAAGGTTTATTTATAGAGCGCCTTTCACAGATATAAATCACAAAGCGCTGTACAACATGATAAAGATCAGGGCAAATACCTCTAACCAATAAACACATCAGAAAAACAATAGCAGTGATAAACGTAGAAAATAAAATCATGAGTATAAACAAAGTGAAGGTGTGAACCCGAACAAAGCCATCTTTGTGGCTGTAGAAGGCCAACATCAGCAGCCTAACGTCCACCAACACAGAATCCACATGAAACAGCTGGAGACATTTTTATTAAATATGTTAATGAAATAATGTCACGATGCTCCTTTTCATCATTAATCAAACTGTGATGCCAGTTTCTGATCCTTGAACAGATCTGACATGCTGATGTTAATTTTAATTTCTTTAAAATTATTATATTTAATCCTTTAAAACAAAAGTAAAGGTTTCTAGGAGTTTTTAATAGTATTAAAGGTTGTAACATTGTAAATATATAGGTAGTAATGTGTTATGTTTTAGAAATGCTTTAGTTTAGTCATACTTTATCTCAATTAAGCTTTGGTTCAACAGGATTTAAAAAAATAAAAGCGCTCTACTAATCGGTTGACCTGGAAGTTCAGGAGATTTAAATGAAAATTTGTTTTTTACAAACCTGGAAATGAATATTATGGGAGAAACAAACTTCCTGGTTATAAATGATTGTTTAGTAGCTGAGGCCTTTGACCGGGACACAGGGACACTTTCCTTACGTGCCAGGCCACGATGTGTTTAAATCTACCTAAAAAATAAAAATATCTACATTTTGAGTTTTAGATTATAATAATTAATTTAGAGCAGCAAAAAAGTTTCAGAATCATGTCAAACAGCAGATTTTGGTTTTCTATATTTTCAGTCATCTTGGCTGACAGAACTTCACAATCACGATCAGCTCACAGGAAGAGAGTGTTTGTAAACCAGTGCGAGGCTCCAGGCCTTGTTTTCACTTTGTTGATTACTCAGTTTATCAAAGACACAACTAATGTCCTTGGACGTCAGAGCAAAATGCACCTGGAAGAAAAGCTGTGCAAGCATCCATCTCCTAATTAATTTTTGTGTTTCCTTTTCAGTCCGAGCGTCGGCCCTGACAGGAGGGTTCTTTAAACAGAACCGTTTACGCACGACTTATTTACTGCAGGGGGAACAAACAGATGCTGTGGTATTGTACACACTCACAGACATGATTTAGCAAGGCCTGTGAGGAACAAGAGCAGAACGAAGAGGGGCCTTGTTTATGGCCGTGACACCGAGGCTCTGCTTCTTTATACAGTCCACCTGCGCATCCCCAACAAAACAACAAGTTAGTGGTTCTCTCCATCAGGTCCATTTAGTGAGGCGAGGACTGACAGATCAAGGTCAGGTCGGCTGAATAAAACGAGGTTGAGCTTCAAAGTGAATAAAAGATGCCTGAATAGCTGCTCTCTGCTTAAGTTGTGACCTCTCTAATCAGCTCAGCATAATCACAGAAAAGATACTTGAAGGAGAAACTTTTATTCTAACCTGACAATAAAATGCTCTGCATTTATTTTCATCTCATATTTTTATTCGCTATAGGCTCAAAAAGGAGTGTTTAATCACATATACTCGCCTATAAAGTCTTTGTCATTGAAAAGCAACCCCCCCCCCCCCCCCCCCGACACGTCCAATTCATCTAGATCCTCTCCAGTCTGAATCAAAGCTGGCGTCTGAATGGTGAATCAGCCTGATTCCTTTTCAGCTCATCCATTCCCGTTAAGCAGGCCAACTGACTTCATCATGGGAGCCCACCAACACTCGGATTGAAAAGCTAAATGAAATCCTTGCGTCGACTTTAAATGGGAACCTGTCGTCTTGCTATCAGATCTTTTCCTCTCCTTTCTGTTCTCTTTATGAGGAACGAGTGAGTGGAGTGCATTTGCCTCCTGCTCCCTGTCAAGCTTCTGTAAAGTAATTAGTGGAATTTCCTTCTCTGGCGCTTCATTATCAATGTGCCTTATTTACATACGATTTCAAACACCAGCCGTGCACTGTGGATTTTATTTAATTATTCCCTTTTTTTGCAGTTTTATGCGACATGTGGGGATGCAAATGAGAGACTCGGCAGGGGGTCTGATGGAGGAAGAGGAGGCTCGTGCCGTCTTCCATTGCTTTTCTTTCTTGTACTGTTCCTCCCCCCTCGAAACTTGCAGCTGCTGTAGCTTCCTTCATTCTCCTGCACCCCCCCCCCCCCCCCTCGCACCACCACCACCTTCCCTCTCCTCCTTCAGCCTATCTCTCCATCTCTCTTTCTCACAGCGGGTGGCTTGAGAGGCTGAAGACCTCCTCTGCAGGTGCAGCCTCTTCCTGCTCTCTCTGTCTTTGCTTTTTTTTTTAACATTTCCGCTGAAGACCACATTCACATCAGCAGCTCAAATTCAGTCTCAAGTACAAAAGTTTCTCTGATGCATGTTTAAACCCCGTTTTCTTTTCTCTTTTCCTACTTCGCTTTGGCCTTGGGCTCTTGTCATACACAGATGCTCACTCAGGAGACGAGTGATTATCCATGTAACACACTGCACTCCCCATGTCCCAAATCTTAGATTTAGCCTTGCTATAATTTCTCCTCGTGATTTTCTCTTTGCTTTAAGGTTTATATGGTATTTATTTATCATTTTAAAGTTGTTGTTATTCACTCTAAAGGTCTCTGGGCTTCACTGAGTGGAGTCACACAAATGTCTCACAATATAGCGCCATCTGTTGGGCTTCTGACTGTAGTGCAGTCTTGGTTTTAGTTGCTATCTTTGAAAATTTGAAAAATTCAACATAAACTGAGATTAAATCTAAGATCTTAAAAAATATGTGACAGTTGAGGATTGACTGGAGCAGACTGGATCCTCTCCAGGTCAGACTTCACTTTGACTGTAAAACTGGACACATCTTCTCACTGATGATATGCTCTGTTGGTCTGCCGTAAGCCAGAGGCTCAGGCCTTTCTCCTCGGTCTGCATGGACTTCTGACCTCCTCACTACAAACACTAACAGGGCTGAACATTTGACCGATAAGCGAGAGCTTAACAGGAAGCTCGTGGCCAAGCGCCTGGTTGTTTGTAGTTTCTGAGGGCCCCAATCTCGCCTCTCACCCTATGACCCCTGTCAGAGGTAATGCAGTGTCATTGCCATGAAGCCCATCCCCCCCACCCCTCCTTCACCATGTCAGCTCACTGGAAGTTGTTCTAAAGCAAAACAGCCAACCAAACTGAAGAGTAGTTTTCCTAAAAAGCAACAAATCACTGAATGGGAGGCATGTTAGAGGGTTTATACAAGAACAGTGCTGGTTCTCATCACAAACAAACAGTTTCTCTACAGATTCCTGTTCCAAAGTTATCAGGATTTTAAATTTGTCTGCCAAATTTCCAGACTAAACACATGCTGATAAAAGATCATGCTATCCTAGGTTTGGTCCTACAGTGTGGTGTTTTGCAACACATCAGATAATACACACTATTAACCAATAACCAATTACACACAGAAATTTTCCTGTGAGATGAAAAATCTTGCAAGACCAATTATGACTTTGGAGGAAACAAACATGGCAGGTAATTATGCCGATTTATGACCCGATTTAATCTCCAGGAAGTGCTTGGTCATCATAATGGATCTAAAGATAATCTCATCAGATAATCCTACCGTGTGTGCTCAGAAGCACACTAGAACCCTTCCAATTATGAATCAGGGCTTTCAGACATGTAAGATTGTCCTTAGAAATTGGACAGAGACAAATTAATTAGTTGAATGTGACCTTTAGCCAGTCAGAAAGCAAGCTGACAAAACAAGCTGGACTTCGCCATGTTAGTATACTCCAAAGTTACATTTAATCTCATGAAATCTTTCATCTGGCCGAGAAAACTTAGTGCGTGAAATCAGTTTGTGTGCATGGATTTTGCTGTGTTGCTAGACACCACACACTTTAGGACCAACACTGGTACATCCATGGTTTGTTTTCCATCACTACGTGTATGGTCTCTCATATGAAACCCAGCTGGAAATGTAAAGATTCTGTCGTGTGAACCAGGTAAACACATGAGCCCTACTAGTTTGTGTTACCACTGCCAAGACACTAATGCAGAAATCTGATCTAATCAGTTAGCAATTCATCGAGTCCTCATTCAGTCAAAAACAGCCATAGATTGATGAGGATCTGAAAAAGATTTCTTACTTTTCTTTGGTGCAGATTGTGTTTTGTACAATGGCCTATAAGAGCCTTAGAAAATTTGCAGAATTCTTGGAAAATCATGCAACATGTGTAACGCTAGTCAGGAGGTTTTGCAAACAGAATGTGTCTATTGTTTGGCTTAGAGATGGTAACATAGTCATACATAGAGTACAGAGTTAATTGGTCCTTGTCAGGTGATGTATCGAGTGCTGTAGCACGTTGTATGATGGGATGGCTAGGTGTATAAAAGACGTACCGGTCACTTTGTGTCTGAGCTTATGAACCTGCTCAAGAAGGCAAAAAAGCTCAACGTAGGCAGGTCGCGTGTCTGGCAAGGACTGGTTATGAAAGCATGAGAGTGAAAAGGTGAAAAAGCAGGAGACGACCTTGACAGGGTTTGGTGACCAAAGCATGAAACAAAGGTGACTCATTAAAACAACACAGAAGAGTTCAAATAGCTGATAAATGACTCAGGCGGAGAGGGTCAGACTCTGGTGTCAACCAGTTCAGAATCAGAACATTCAGAACCCACAGCCTTCTTTCTGTGTTTACATCTAGTAGCCCCGCCCCCAGACTATCCGACCAATCAGCTGACTGACACCTGATTTTATTTAGTTTTTACTTTAATCTGTATGAAAAGATACTGAATCAAGAGGAAAAACAGACCATTCATTATGAGCTGATAGGGAGCAGGGGAACCAAACTACAGGTTTTAAAACAGGCTCTGAGTAAAGCTGACAGGTATTTAAGAAACATGGGATAACTCTTCTTAGCTTTGGGTTTTACATTAAATATCATTGTGTCTAGTAACAGATATCACCACGGTTTGCACAATACCTGTTGGTGCACCACTGCTCAGCTGAGCAGGTGTGGACACTGCGCTGCATCAGAGAGAGGAAGTGGGACATTTTTGTCCAGAGCAGAGGTTTCTCTGGCTGGCCTCGCCTTGACTGGATGGAGTGGATTTTTCCCATCTCAGCTGCAATCAATCTGCAGACAGAAAACATTTTCGCAGATGACCCTGGCCAACAATGCTATTGCACAAACAAGAATTATCAGAGCAGAAACCCAACTCCCTTTCCATTAAGAGCTCTTATCTGGTTCTTCTTGGCCTCTCTATGCGAGTGACCTTTTAACTAGTTGGTTTTGGGTTTTCTGAGCTGTGACTGACAATTGTGTGTTTTTAAAACATCTGATGTGCCCTGGGTGTTCATTCTAGCCTAGCTGTGTAGCCTAATGTCCTGTAGTGATTGACATTGTTCAAGTAAGGAAAATGGTCAATGACCAAACAATGACAAAATTCATGACTCACTTTATTTTTTGTGCAAATCCACTCTTACTTAGCAACTTTTTTTATATTTTGAAATCATTTTCTTGAACCGGTATGTGCTAAATTGTCCCTCTACAGGGTTAATGAAAGCCCACCGAGTTTCTATCACTGTCTGTGGCCAAAATACTGCATTTGCATCTTCACAATAGCTGGTTGGTCTGTTGGACTTAATTTAGATGTTAAGAAGATGAATGTACAGGGAGGAGATAGGATTTGCTTTCGGTTGAGGCTGTATGTAATGTTGACCGGAGCAGACTGTCAGAGTCCAAGCCCCCAGGCCGGGCTCTCCCAGCTGACCGGCTTCAGACTTGGACCACATTACCCAGCATGCCCCTCGCGGGGATTCCCTCCATGTTGCACCTGCGTCAATCCATGTCTATATATGGAAGACGCCACACCGGCTCTTCACTCAGTCATCGTTCCACCGTGATCCATGATCAGAGTATTCCAAAGCTACTACAGCTAACCTCCACCTTTCCTCCTCAGACCTCATCCGTCAGCCTTTACAGCACCGCTTTCAGCCAACCGTATGTGTAATAAAAGCTCTTACTCCCGAACCCAGTCTTCGAGTCTGACAGGATGACTGAGTCCATTAATCCAGCGGAGTTCGAGCAGGTGAAGAGAGAGATGGAGCAACTGGTGAACGAGAACGTTCAGCTCCACGCCCAGGTCGACCGGCTTAACACCAGACTGAACTCCCAGACCGATCTCTCCATGCAGTTGTCTACTGCCGTCACGGCACTCCAGCAGCAGGTTCATGCTCTCCACCTGCAAGCCCTCCCTCCCCCGACGGGAGAGCCACACTTCAGTCTCCCGGAGAAGTGGAATGGAGAGACGGGGAGTCCCGACGGTCTGCTCGCTACCCTCGAGATGCAGTTCGAGTGCCACCCAGGACGCTTCCCCACTGCGCGCTCTCGAGTGGCACAGCTCACCTCCCTACTCACCGGACGCGCTGCAGAGTGGGCCGCTGCGCTCTATAATTCCAAATCACCGGCCTGCAATGACTACGCTGCATTTGTGGCTGCCCTCAGAAAGACGTTTGTTCCACCCAGCAGCGAAATGGGGGCAGAGGCACGACTCCTAAAACTCCGCCAGAAGGAGCGCTCTGTGTGCGCATATGCGTCGGAGTTCCGCACCATCTCCGCCAAGCTGCGGTGGGATGACTCTGCCCTTCGAGCCGTCTTCTTGGAGGGACTGGCAACCTACATCCGGGATGAGATGGCGGGAAAGGAGCTGCCCCAGAACCTGGATGAAGTGGTGGATCTGGCGCTGCGCATGGATCAGCGGGTTCTGGTTCCCAAGCCCTTCACTCGCCCATCCAGGGCGCCTGGACCTCTTCCTCGCTCCCCCACGCCTGCTCCCGGACCCGCTTCTACTGATGAGCCCATGCAATTAGGCCACCTTCCTCCAGAGGAGAGACAGCGACGGTGGCGCAAGGGTCTCTGTGCCTATTGTGGCTCCTCCCACCACAGACGCCTGAATTGTCCATTACGTTTGGGAAACGAAGGAACCCACTGAGTATCGGGGTCGCTCAGCCTGGGTCACCTTCAGCCCCCGCCTCTTCAAATAGACTCCTTCTTCATGTTACCCTCCTTCATGGTGAGGCCTCACTCCAGATGCACGCGCTGGTGGACTCGGGGGCTGCTGACAATTTTATGGACATGGATCTGGCTAAGCGCCTACGGATCCCCATGACCCCCTTGGAGAGAGTTGTGCCAGTGACCTCGGTGGACGGTAGGCCCCTCCAACCCTATCCGGTCCAAAACCGAACCCAGCCACTCCAGATGATTGTCCAAGGCCACAGAGAGACCCTCCAGTTCCTGATCATATGTGCTCCCTCCTCTCCTCTAATCCTGGGATTTCCCTGGCTCCGTCTCCATGACCCCCGGATTTCCTGGTCCCAGGGCCGCCTTTTGGAATGGGGGACCCAGTGCCAGGCCCACCTCTCTCCTCCTCCATCCATGCCAGACGGCCCGACCGGTGACCCTGGCCCAACACCGCCCAATCTGCCACTGCCCTACCGGGACCTGGCTGCGGTGTTCGACAAGCGGCGCGCCACCACACTGCCGCCTCACCGCCCGTACGACATGGAAATCAAGCTGCAACCAGGAACCAGTCCACCCCGGGGGCGCCTTTTTTCTCTCTCTCCCGCCGAGTCCAGAGCCATGGAGGAATATATTGACCAGGCCCTCCAGCAGGGTTTCATCCGACCCTCGTCGTCCCCAGGTGCCGCAGGCTTCTTCTTTGTGAGGAAAAAGGAGGGTGATCTCCGCCCCTGTATAGATTACAGAGGACTGAACAAGATCACAGTCAGAGATCGCCATCCTCTGCCGCTCCTCACGTCCGCCCTGGATGCCATCTCCCAGGCGCGGATTTTCACCAAGCTGGACCTCCGGAGCGCCTACAACCTGATCCGTATCAAAGCTGGAGATGAGTGGAAGACGGCGTTCATCACCCCCACCGGTCACTGGGAGTACCAGGTGATGCCCTTCGGACTGTGCAATAGCCCTGCCGTTTTCCAACGCTTCATCAATGATGTCCTCCGTGACATGTTGGGATGGTGGGTGTTTGCCTACCTGGATGACATTCTGATCTACTCCAAGTCAGAGGCCGAACACCACCACCATGTTCGCGCTGTCCTGACCCGGCTCCTGGACAACAACCTGTTATGTAAGCCTGAAAAGTGCTCCTTCCACCAGCGGTCCGTTTCATTCCTGGGCTACCTGATTTCGGACCAAGGTCTAACTATGGACCCTCAGAAAGTCCAGGCGGTGAAGGACTGGCCCCTACCAACCAGCCTGAAACAACTGCAGAGTTTTCTGGGTTTCTGCAACTTTTACCGTCGATTTATCAAAGACTTTAGCACCATTGTAGCACCTCTCACCTCTCTCACCCGACCGAGCCCTCCTGGTCAGCCGTTCCGGCTCACCCCAGATGCCGTTCGGGCCTTCCACTACCTAGTCGCTCGTTTCACATCGGCTCCTATCCTGCGCCATCCGGATCAGGCAGTCCCTTTTGTGGTCGAGGTCGATGCTTCGGATGTCGGCGCCGGTGCCATCCTGTCCCAAGGCGGCCCAGATGACAGGCTACATCCCTGCGCCTACTTCTCCAGGAAGTTTTCCACCACCCAGCAGAAGTACGGCGTAGGGGATCGCGAGCTGCTGGCCATAAAATGGGCATTGGAGGAATGGAGGCAGTGGCTTCTGGGCACCACTCAGCCGTTCACCATCTGGACTGACCACCAGAACCTAACCCACATCCGGTCCGCCAAGCAGCTAAATCCTCGCCAGGCTCGCTGGGCCCTCTTCTTCGAACCCTACGAGTTCCATCTCGCCTATCGCCCCGGGACTAAAAACCAGAAGGCGGACGCCCTCTCCCGCCAGTTCACGCATTCAGCGCCCACGTCCGAGCCGGCGCCCATCCTCCCGGAGCACCGTTTCGTGGCCCACCTTGGGTGGCCATTGGAGGAGGCCATCCAAAACGCCCTCCGGGAAGACCCAGCGCCGCCAGAGACCCCCGCCGGTCGGCTCTACGTCCCCGCGGCCTGTCGCAGTGAGGCGTTGGCCTGGGCCCACTCATCACGCCTGTCTGGTCACGCGGGCTTCTCTCGGACTCTCAAGTTCTTGAAACGGGCTCTCTGGTGGCCACGTATCGAGAGGGACGTTAAGGAATTCACGAGCGCCTGTGACGTCTGCGCCCGCTCTAAGGCGTCCACCCAGGCTCCGGTTGACACCCTCAGACCTCTTCCGGTGCCCAGCCGCCCCTGGTCCCATGTGGGGCTGGACTTTGTCACAGGTCTCCCGCCGGTCAACGACCTCGACACCATCCTAACGGTCACTGACCGGTTTTCCAAAGCTGTTCACTTCATCGCCCTTCCGGGCCTTCCCTCGGCCCGACGCACTGCAGAACTGTTTCTGGAGAATGTGGTGCGTCTCCACGGGTTCCCGGTCGACGTGGTCTCAGATCGTGGTCCCCAGTTCACGGCCCGTTTCTGGAAAGCCTTCTGCCATCTAGTGGGAGCTTCTGTCAGCCTGTCTTCTGGCTACCACCCTCAGACCAACGGTCAATCGGAGCGGGCGAACCAACAGTTGGGCCGGTACCTCCGCTGCTTTGTCTCGGCCCAGCCCTCGCAGTGGCCTAGGTACCTCCTCTGGGCGGAGCTGTCTCATAATCTCCACACCTCCTCGGCCACTCAGATGTTCCCTTTCGAGGTCTGCTATGGCTACCAGCCCCCAGTCTTCGCCCACCAGGAACCTGAAGTCGCGGTGCCAGCCGCTCAATCCCTGGTGAGACGCTGCAAGAACGCATGGATCAAGGCGCGGGCCTCCATTACCCGGGCCAACGCCCGTTACTCACACCAACACCTCCGCAGGCACCGCCCGGGTCCCTCCTATGCTCCAGGAGACAAGGTCTGGGTGTCCACGGCAGGCCTCCGGGTCCGTGCCGGTTCCAGGAAGCTCGCTCCCCGGTTCTTCGGGCTCTACCCCGTGCAGGAGGTCATCAACCCGGTCACGTACCGGCTGCGGCGGCCTGCAAGCCTTCGCGTCCATCCTACCTTCCACACCTCCCGGCTTAAGCCTTACATGGAATCCCCCCTCCTGCCACCTCAGGCTCCAGCACCTCCGCCGGCCCGCTTCCTCGACGGGGAGCCCATCTACACAGTCCGGCGCATTCTGGACGCTCGCCGCCGGGGTCGGGGCTGGCAGTACCTCGTAGACTGGGCGAACTACGGCCCAGAGGAACGCTCCTGGGAGCCGGCCCGTTCCATCTTGGACCCTGCCCTCATCTCGGACTTCTGGGCCCACCGAGGTGGCCCGGGGACTTCTGGAGCCGTCCCTGGACCGGGGGGTCCTGTCAGAGTCCAAGCCCCCAGGGCGGGCTCTCCCAGCTGACCGGCTTCAGACTTGGACCACATTACCCAGCATGCCCCTCGCGGGGATTCCCTCCATGTTGCACCTGCGTCAATCCATGTCTATATATGGAAGACGCCACACCTGCTCTTCACTCAGTCATCGTTCCACCGTGATCCATGATCAGAGTATTCCAAAGCTACTACAGCTAACCTCCACCTTTCCTCCTCAGACCTCATCCGTCAGCCTTTCCAGCACCGCTTTCAGCCAACCGTATGTGTAATAAAAGCTCTTACTCCCGAACCCAGTCTTCGAGTCTGACACAGACTGGATCCTCTCCAGGTCAGACTTCACTTTGTCTGTAAAACTGGGCATGTCTTCTTCTTAAGCCTGGTTTATGCTTCTCCGTCAGCTCCGCAAGGGACAGACACGCACGGACTGACGGAAGTGTTTTGCTCTTGTACTTCTCCGTCTCCTGGAGAGTGTTGCAAAGCAATTGCCCTGCAGGACCACAGAGGGTGTAGCGCTGTTCTGTGGTATCCTGTCATGCATCGGTCCAAGATCGTGTGTTTATATTGTGTTTTTTGTGTATATAAGTGACTTTTAACAGGGACATATTTGTCTCTCATTCTCCCACCCCTTCATGCGCTCCCCACCTCTAAACCCACGTTTCCTGTCATTTCCGTCCACAAATAAAATGCTTGCTGCGCATCTTTTCACTCCTCCAGTCACGGGAGAATTAAACGTTCATATTTTTAGAGTTTTTTCGCGAGGTATTCTTCAAGCTTCTCCGTGTCTGCCGCTAGTTATCCTCGGCTCTCTTTGCAATGGCGGCGCTGTAAACAACAGCGGCATCCTGACCAATCACAAGCTTGCGTAATCCGTCTCGTTCGACGGATGTTTAAAAAAGTGGGCTCGACTCCGTACGTACTTGCGTGCCCTACGCAAGTACGGATAATGGCGTTGCGTGTCTCCGCACTGACGCAGACGGAGAAGCATAAATCAGGCTTTACTGAGCACACTTCCTGTCCCGTAGAACTGACCGGTGCTTCGCCTTAGCCAAATACGTACAGATGTCAATCAGAGATCATGCTTGCGTGTTTGTGGAAGTACCTGCACTGATGCAGAGCTTGGGCCTTTTCTAATGGACAAGTAAGTATTTAAAATATGAAAAAACAGCAAGAAATTTTGTTAGAATTAGAACACAAACTGTGTTTTGCTCTAATGACTTTTCTGAAATGTTCATGAAGACCTGTAGATGGATGGTTGCCGTAGCAACTCATCATCCAGCACTTTTCCTCTCATAAACTCATAGCATATGCCATTCTGGAAGCTGCAGAAGATCTCCGGACCACAGCCATGAGTATGGAAAACCTGGAACATCTCCACTTCCCGATCGCGGTTCACGTAGAGTTCTGTCATTTTGCCGTAGAGCCTCACTAAAACACAGCCAGCCTCCTGGAGAGAGCCCACGTAGCAGCCAATCAGCTGGTTAGTGATGCCTTCAGTAAACATCTGGAGAGAAAAATGTAATCAAGGGTTATGAAGTATTCATTGGGTACAGCTGAATGTTTAAGATGGATACCACAGATGAAACCTTTGAACTAATATAGTTCCAGGATCTTGTTTGCAAGGTGTTATGGTAGAACCCACATGTGGTCACAGGATAAGACCAAGATCCTGGATACAAGGATCTAAAATGATTTTTCTTCATGGTTCAGCTCCACCATGGAGATAAAATGAGGAGTTCCACCAACTGCTGGTCCTTCACTCCATCTCCTGGTAAACTCCCTCTGGAAGGAGGCTTCCAATCGGCTCAAACTAAACCAAACTGACTGAAACACCTGAGAAAAAAACAAACAAGTATTCATATCTATCAAACAAGGTTGGATTAATAAAGTCATTTGTTCTTAATAGAGTTTTGTTGAGTGGGGAAACCTTCTACATGTTTACTGGAAACTTCACTTTGTACAGAGAAGAAGAGAAACGGGAACACCCAGCTCTGCAGATAAAGAAAACCTTGTTCGGGTCTGTTTGTGTGCACAGACAGACCTCACTGTCCACTGTTTGTCTACAAAGACTCTCTATGTCATTTGTTGTCATTCAGTGGTTTCTCATTCTGAGTCAAAGTCCCAGAGGCACTCAGCACTTCCACTGGGACCTGAGCACAACAGTCCCTCATCTGGGTCCAGAGTGAGCAAACATGCCCATCTCGACATCTGATTTATTATTGATGATGGGATGGAGGACAGATTTTATGATTCTGATTATGTTTTCTTTTCTGTTCTGACCTCTATTGTTTCTTTCTAAATCACATTTTATTCAACATATTTATTAACTGTCAACATCTTCTACTGTGAAACATGTCAGTGATGCAAATCAGCTCTAAAGGAATTAAGCTGCTCCAGTCTCCAACATCTTATTGTGTTTTTCCCAGAGTTGTTTTGTTAACCTTTACATCAATTACATAAGTAAATAAACATTTATCAAGAAGCAGGAATTTTTCACCAGCAGCCTGTCCCGGTCACAAGTTCTCAGTGCTTCACAACTTCTTTGTTTTATATTAGAGTTGATGATATTATTATATTAGTTTTAAGAAATTCCAGCCAGACTAACCCCTGGATGCACAGGGATGTTACAGCTTACTGCTGCCTATATCTCTAGTAAATAACTACAGAAATTTAAATATATTTTATAAAATAATATTGCATAATTTTATATTTATTCTTCAGGGAAGCCAAATAACAAAGTGTTTTCTCCTTTTATAAAAGTAAAATAAATGCAAAGGTTTTACTTCAAATGTTTCATGCAAAGTTAAATTAATACTTTTCCCACAAGTGTTTTTTTTAACCGTTTATCTTTCTTTAGAAAAAAAATAAAATTAAAAATTAACCCAACATCTTTATGCTAGCGTTAAAGGGGACATATTATGCAAAAGTCATGAGATAATGTCCCCTTTAGTAAAATCACTATTTAAAAACAAGTTATACATATATATATATATATATATATATATATATATATATATATATATATATATATATGATATAAAAAATACCAGTAAAAGAAAAACAAAATTGGCCATTTCTAACTGTAGCTCCTCACTTTTTCTCTATTTTTTATTCTGATGTCATTTTTTAAACATCTTTTTTATTATTTCTTGTTCTTGTGAAGTGTCTCAGGATTTTAGTCCTGAGAGGCGCTATGTAAAAAAATGTCTTCTTCTTCTTCAGAAGGAAGTAGATATGTAGGACCATAACAGGTAAAAATGAGGGTTATGAACCAAACATAGAGCTTGGTTTAAAGTTCAGGTGAGACAACAGGAACCGTCTGACCTGCAGCAGATGAACGCAACACATCAGTGACAGGACTCCTGCAGTCTGAGAGATGAAGGGAAACACCTACTTCTCAGTGTACGTTAGAAGACCTGATGTGGATGGAGAGGTCACCATCCAATGCTTTACAAACAGAAAGCCCATTTCTCTGACAGATTGGACCTTGTGTTTGCACACGAGTCTAGAACGTCCTGTCCTATATGGATACTTTGAAACACAAGAAGGCTTTCTGAGTTCCAGCTTATAAATAGTCCATTTATTTAACTTGAAAACTTTATCTTGGAAACTTGAATGTTGCTACATTATTTAGAAAGCAAAGCATTTAAAGCTTATAGATACCATACAAGAGTACAAGATTGCTTGGCAGCAGTGATGACTATTCAGATTATTGCTGTCTCAAAGGAGCAATAGTTTGTAGAGTTTTGAGAAACTGGTCGATTTAACAGAATTTCTGTGGGTCTTATCTATTATTTCCATGACTATTGATTTATGCTAGAAGACAAACTAAACATAAGTCCACCCAAGCAATCAGTGGGTCTCAAATCAGCTCCAGTGTTGAAATACTGAAATATTCTGGACAGCAAGCCTTACTTCCTCTAAGTAATGTGTTGAGTAAAAGATAGAAACCTTCTGGTACTGATGGGTGTGATGTATTGAGGTAACCAGAGAAAACCTCTGAAACCAAACCCCGTCTGGACAATATCAGTGCATGTGATGATAATTATTGCTCCATAAAGATTTAAATACAGATTTTAGAAAATATTTTAGATTTATAATGTAAATTCTTTGGACTTTAAAACTCAAAATGCAAATGTTGCGTTGTGAAACCGTACAGTTTCTGTCTGGAAATTACCAAAAGGTTTGGGCCAAGAACTTGAATCTTTGGATTTAGTCTGGAACATCTGTGTGTAGATACTCACATACCTTCAGCTGAATGTCCGGTGCGTTCCACTGAGGACGAAGGCTGCTCAGAAGCTCCAAGATTCCCTTGCGAGGTTCTCTCTCATCAATGTAAATGTTCACATGAAGAAGCTGATTTTCTGCACCAGCAAGTTCACCATCCATTTTCAACAGTATAATGTACCTTAAATCTACTTAATGTGTTAAAGCTCTCAATAATTCTGTTTTCAGACCGTGTCCAGATCCAAGTATCACTTGTGTCAGTCAGATCTTAATTCCTGTTGGTCCAGTGCAGGGTAAATGACCTATCACTGAGCAGCAACGTTTCAGATTCATGTGAGAGTCAGAAATTATCCAGCTGCATTATTAAGGGTCAATGTTCATGTGGGCATCTTTATCCTCTTTGATGCAGTTTACTTATTAGCCAGCTGCTGTGACAGACAGGTGACCTGACCAGGGTATATCACGCCTCTCAACTCCCGTCTGCAGCGATAGGTTCGAGCCCCTCACCACCACCACCCTACCTCCCACTCCTGTGACCCTGAACCCGTCTGATTGGGCACAGCGAGGCAGCAGGTATCAGGGCTGCTGAACTGGAATTCGTAGAAACCAGTCCCTAGAAGAAACACCATCATGATTCTAAGCAGAATTCTGTTAATGATAATAATAGGAACATTACCATTGAGTTTTAAGAGAAAACTTACAAATAAATATTCAGATTTTTGTTTTCATTAAATGTTTTGTTTCATTAGCATGCAGCAAACTGAGACCAACAACAGACATTTTTACCATTTAACAGAAACCCCATGTTCACATGCAAACCGGCCTCTGGTATGCCTATAAATTAGACAATAACACAATTCAAGCATTTTATAATAACCCCAAAAGCAAATGAGAGATTTTAGGATCTTATAAGTTGATTGTATGTTTAATTGTGGATGGCTCTAACTGATGAGGATCTCCTGTAGCGGTCTGTGATGCAGCAGATCTGAAGAAGCCTCTGACTGAAGACACTCTGTGAAAATAATGATCCAGTTTGCTCATCGTGTTCTTCATGTTGTGAAGCATCCTCCTTTGTCCAATCAGCTCCCAGAACAGAGTCTTCTTCATCAGCTTGTTCAGCTTTTTACAACCACCTGACTTCCATCTGTCTGATTCTCCTTTTACTTAAAGCCAATAATGCATCTGACGTTGTTCTGCATAAATAATGACAGAAGCAAGGCTGCCATTTTGTACCCTCTGACCAACATCAACAGTTTTTTTTCTGAACACCTTCTTGTTCTTCCATTTTTTATTTTAAGTTGCTTTGGCAAACTGTCTAACAGTTTCCTATCTACCGCTCTGAAGGTTTTTCCCCTTGATAACCATTTTCTTCAGGGTTTATATTAGAGAACAAAGATCCCCAGATGAAGTTCTCCACACAGAAGGTATCAATCATACATTCACTCATCCCACTCAGAGTTTCTTCAGTTTCTGGCAACACTTTAAAATGAGGATCCCTTCATTAATATTATCCATCCATCCATCCATCCATCCATCCATCCATCCATCCATCCATCCATCCATCCATCTGTAATGAGTGTTAATTACATTTAATTAAGGACCATAAGACATTAAAAATTCAAATTGAGTATGAATTCCATCTTATGGACACTGGGTTATTTAAATCAGAAAATTGGATCTTTTTATTGCAGGGATTTAGATAACACTTTGTATTAACTGAGAGACAAGAGAAGAGAGAGAGACTTTCAAACATTTAAGGAAATTTATTACTAAATAATTTTAAACAATTTAACAAGACTAACTCTCTAATGATGGATGTTCTGTTTGAATGAAGTGTGAGATGGATGGTGTGTGTGTGAATGAGTGTCAAATTCAGAACCCTCGTATCCGGAGAAACAAAGTCTGAGTGGGAGATGATGTTTTGCTCCTAACTGACCAGAGTTTGAGGCTCGTAGTCATAAACACATGAGACACCATTTATGTCGCATCCACATACCCTCAGTGAGACCTCCACGATGGATCCAGAATGCCAGGTCTTCGGCCCTTCCTTCCGGTACTGGAGCCAATGGTACAGCATCACAGCACGACAAACTAGTCCTTGGATAGTCTCCAGGTAAAAAGCGACAGGTGTTTCACAGCATCAAAAGGGGATCCTCCTTGGGTCAGCGAGTTCAGCTTTTTTCTGAAAGGTACCATTGCTTGGTTGGTAACAAAACAACAGAATTTTCCCAGCTTCAATGGTTCTCAGCTTAAAAAGAGAAGTGCAGATGGCCGGTCCAATACTTAACTTAACATGCGGTGAACTTCATGGGATCTTGAGAACGAGATCTTGAGAACTGAACTTAAGATGGCGTTGGAATTGTTTTATTAATCTGGATGTTTTTGATTCTGGAGGAATCAAAGCTGACAGATTTAATAAACACCACAAAGACTCTGCCACGCTTCAGATTGGGAAGGTTCTGATTGGATCAGTGCTACAATGTGTCATGTGACTGTTTTCCTTACGTGTGTTTAGTGAACTAGATTAAGTCATATTACTTATTAAAACATATTAATCATAACATTGTGATTTCACAGATCGGTCACATTGTATTATTGACTAACATTTGTTTTGATTAGCTTTATTGAAAATAGAGTTCTTTGATTTAATAAAAGAAAAGAGTCTTCATCTTCTGTCTTCATTGCTGGAAAGTAAACAGTTTAGAAGCGAATGCATGACCTTGAGGCTGTTTCATGCACTCTGGCGCTGTGTCATAGGGAACTGTGGATAAAGGTTAAATACCTTGGAGGAATAGCTCCTTCATCACGTTACACATCCATCCGTCCATCCATCCATCCATTTTCATCTGCTTATCCGGAGTCGGGTCACGGGGGCAGCATCCTCAGTCGAGAGGCCCAGACTTCCCTCTCCCCAGCCACTTGGGCCAGCTCCAACGGGGGTATCCCAAGGCGTTCCCTGGCCAGGTGAGAGACATAGTCCCTCCACCGTGTCCTGGGTCTACCTTTAGGTCTCCTCCTGGTTGGACGTGCCCGAAAAACCTCACCAGGGAGGCGTCCAAGAGGCATCCTGACCAGATGACCGAGCCACCTCAACTGGTTCCTCTCGATGTGGAGGAGCAGCGGGTCTACTCTGAGCCCCTCCCAGATGACCAAGCTTCTCACCCTATCTCTAAGGGAGAGTCCAGCCACTCTGCGGAGAAAACTCATTTCGGTCGCTTGTATCCGCGATCTCGTTCTTTCGGTCACCACCCAAAGCTCATGACCATAGGTGAGGGTAGGAACGTAGATCGACCGGTAAATCGAGAGCTTTGCCTTCTGACTCAGTTCTCTCTTCACCACGACAGACCGGTACAATGCCTGCATCACTGCAGATGCAGCACCAATCTGCCAACTGATCTCACTTTAATATTATTAATATTATTTAGTACATTATTAAGCTTTAACAAACTGTTAAATAAAGTATTATTGTATTATTTAATATTAATGATATCAAGTGTTGCAGACACCCCCCAGCCCTTTGACCTGTCAACGATATTGGGAATATTAATAAAGGGACTCTTATTTTAAAGTGGTACACAGTTTCCTTTAACCACCTCCTCACAACTCTTCTGGTCATAACTCGACCCTTTGCTATGAGAAGTGCCAACCAAGTAGAGAAGCTACATGCAACCCAACGTGAGCATAAAATAAATCCTGTGTTGTTTGTTTGTTTGTTTGTTTGTTATCTGATGGATCAGTTATACTGTTAAAATGTTGGAACTGTAGAAGAGAGAGGCTTGCCACAGAAGCTTTGGGGTGCTGTGTCTGTAACTTGGCAACACTACTGCTGATGACATCACAGGCAGAAATGGATAATGGCAGGTTTTACTCTCATGTGAACATTTAGAAGTAGCACCTTCTTGCTGATTGGTAACTATGTACGGGGTATGTTGTTTTTGTATTTCATCAGTAATTCCCCATCTCCCTCTCTTAAGGGTCTTTTTTGTTAAGCAGATTTCCACGTCCCTGGAGATCCAGGGTTTGCATTCAACCCATAACAGACTCCAGTATATATTTGTCTGCCTTATGCCACATGCAAAAAACAACATCAGATTACTTGTATTCCCTTGAGTCTGCATTTTGTTTCAAGCAATAATTTATGAGGCTTTAAGATGCTACTTTTCTACTTCCTGTAGTGCTCCAATGCCAACGCTATTTAGTACATAAACATCCATCCATCCATTGTCTGAACCCGCTTGTCCATGTAGGGTCGTGGGGGGGCTGGTGCCTATCTCCAGCGGTCAATGGGCATTCAGGCAGGGTACACCCTGGACAGAGAGCCAGTCCATCGCAGTAGTACATAAACAAAAATAACAAGTTCACATTTAGTTTCTGCCACAGCTAACAATAAATTTGTTTGTATCTCAAATAGAAACATACAGAGTCAGCTTGTCACCTACATGACTACTTTCTGCTCAATTAGGTTTATTAATTTAAAATAAATTAGACAACTTTGTTTTAAAAATAACCTAAGATAATCCCTTCAGTCAGAATTCCTTTGATATTAGGCAACCTCATTTTTTCTACAGTTCAGTAAAACTTTAACACACACACACACACACACACACACACACACACACACACACACACACACACACACACACACACACACACACACACACACACACACACAAACCCACGCATATACAGTTGTGTAAGGAGACGTTGGCGTTTTAGACATTGCTTTGATTACATTTGGTTCATGTGCCCTGGCATCACATTTAAAAGGGTAGAACTGTTGTCCAAACCAAGCCGATGTATAAAGAGCGTCCATTTAGGAATCATGCAACTTGCTGATTTAAACCCTCCTTTTAGTTCAATGCCATGGAACATTTCAACATGATCACTCTGTAAACACAAAACGGAGTTCATAAACATTGGAGCAGCATGTTTTTAGCCTGTTAAATTATTTAGACACTGGGCCAATGTTTACCACTTTGCATCATTACAGTAATTGCCTAGAAGAAGTCATGGATGTGGTGATCATCTTGAACTGAAAACTTTGCGAGCTTTTAGGCCCAAATGAAATTCACTTGCCATCAAAGAGCATCTGATCATCAAAGACATTGTATCTTAAAAGAGAGATGAGTGTCCTGATTAAATATGCAAGGGTCAGGCAGTAGAATGAAGCAGTAAAGTCAGTGTTAGTGTGATTGCCTTGACGTCTCAGATTTAACTCAACGACAAGTCTGGCTGAAAATTAGATGGCAATGACAGAAACCAGTGTTCAGGATTGGCAGCATGGGACTGAGATGCAGCACTTAGTTTATTTCATATTCTGCACCTTTTTTGACAGTTAAAAATGCTTTTAGAGACTGCTGAGATTAACATTTGGGCCTCTGAGCCTTGAAAAGTAATAATTTATGAAGAAATCAACAAAGTGGCACAGCATGAATGTTGAGCAGTGCATAAAGGAGACACACACACACACACACACACACACACACACACACAGTATATATATATATATATATATATATATATATATATATATATATATATATATATATATATATATATATATATTACTCACTGGCCACTTTATTATCTGTGGTCATAAAGGGATAGAAACGGTCAGCAACAATACTCATGTAGATTGTGGTGTTTAAACGATGATCAATTAGTACTAAGGGGCCCAAAGTGTGGCATGAAAAAATCCCCCACACCATTACACCACCCCCACCAGCCTGAACTGTTGATACAAGGCAGGATGGATCCCTTCTTTTATGCTGTTGATTCCATATTCTGACCCTACCATCTGAATGTCACAGCAGAAATCGAGACTCATTAGACCATCAGATCTTCTATTGTCCAATCTTGGTGGGCCTGTGTGAATAGCCTCGGTTTCCTGTTCTTAGCTGACAGGAGCTGCACCAGGTGTGGTCTTCTGCTGCTGTAGTTCATCTGCCTCAAGGTTCGACGTGTTATGTGTTCAGAGATGCTGTCCTGCGTACCTTGGTTGTAACAAGTGGTTATTTGAGTTACTGTTGCTTTTCTATTAGCTTGAACCACTCTGGCCATTCTCCTCTGGCCTCTGGCATCAACAAGACAATTTCACCCAGAACTGTCGCTCTCTGGATATTTTCCCTTTTTCCAACCATCCTCTGTAGACCCTAGAGATGTTTGTGTGTGCTATCCAAGAAGATCAGCAGTTTCTGAAATACCTAGTCCAGCCTGTCTAGCACTAACAACCATGCCATGTTCAAAGTCACTTAAATCACATTTCTTCCCCATTCTGAAGCTCGGTTTGAGCTCAACCATGTCAACACACACACACACACACACACACACACACACACACACACACACACACACACACACACACACACACACACACACACACACACACATATATGTACTAAAAATATCATGAAGAAAGCTGGTGAGTTAATTTTATTTGAGTGGGATTTTGTGACAAAAAATCCTGAACATGTTTTTATCAACCATTAAACTATTATAAATAAAAATCAATTATAATCTTCTTATATAATTATTAGGGGATCCTCAAAGATTGTTATATCTGCATGGATTTGTCTACAGCAGAAATGAATGATTATTTGCCAGTCTGGTGTTGATACACTGATCCTTGCTCTGGGATAATTTTATTTATTTTCTTTATTTAAAGGGATGGTGTGTAGTTTCCCTGGTGATAGGGGTCATTAGATACCTAAATTGTTGCAAGCAAGCGGTACATTTGTGTTGGAGTAAGACCTTACCAACGGATGCCCATTAGGGTCAAAAAGCCCTGGGGAGTGCAAACTTTAGCTAAATAACAAGTATATTAAACTTCCTTTCATAACTGGCAACAAGTGAAGGGGTAAATGTGTAAAACAACAACATTTAAGATTGATGAAAGTTTTGTAACCATTTTTTACAAATCAGTAAATGCATTTTGTCCTCATGAGCTCCCGTAGAAGGAAACATGGCGTCGCTCAGAGACTTAGACCCACTCCCATGTATTTTAGATATGATTTTTATGGTTTTCTGTTACAAAGCCGCCAATAATTTTCAACAACTGGGTATCATTTCATTCATTTTCAGCCACATTTTGATGGATATTTCCAGAAATGAATGGTAAAAGCAACTCATTGTCTCTTTAATTTAAAAAAAACTAAATAAAAATTTAATGAAAAAACAACAGATTACACAATAACACAAAGCTGCTAGAATGAAAAGGAGCAAAGCGATGATGGTGAAGGTGATGAACATGTCATATCTGACCTGCTGCAGATAGCTCTTTGAACAACCTCACTTTGAAGAAACAGATCAGCAAACCCAAAGTGGCTAATATCTCATTTGAATTAATAAATGATTTATTCAATAAATTATTACATAAGTGGTTACTTTCAAGTGGAAACAGTTGGCTGAAGCAACTTCAATGTAGAGTGCAGAGATAGAATATCAGGGGAGCTAAGGGGAGCTCGGCGCCTCTGAAAGAGTAATGGGCTCCCCTGGAAGCCCTCATGTCACACACCCATGGGGAGCCCATAAAAAGATCCTGTTTTACCCATATTACATTCTTTATGGGCTCTCAACGTACCGGGAACTCTTTTTAGCAGAGAGGACGGAGAGTGCTGATTGTTCATGGACTCCAGTCAGCAGCCTCCTGTGCATGGCCACAGTAACATTCTCAAAGCGGCGCCATCAAAAGTTATAATTAAAATGTGTTCATTCATGTCTGCTCATATTCTCTGGTACCTTCTAATTTTTATTTGTGCCTTATGCATGCAGGAAGACCAGAGAGAGAGAGACAGAACAGGAAAATGGGAAAACCAAAAACAAGTAAACAAAACAAAGACCTTGCAAATAAAAAATGTAGGTGGATTTACCCTACTAAGTGTTTTTATCTTACAAAGCAATAATTTACAAGCATGCAATATTTATATATTTGATACAATTCAGATCTCCTTCAAAACTCAGTTCCGCACCCACGGCCGTATCAAGGCATTTTGGGGGCTGAGACAACATAGACTTGACCTTATTGATTGATTAACATGGTCGTTAGGTTATCGTCTAGCTGACATTTTGTCTTGGAGGTGTTAAAAATCAACTTTTTTTTCAGTTTCTATTTTATTTGACACCTGACCCCATCTGGGCTCCATTTGAGCTTAATGGTAGAAGATTATGCACACAATTGACACGAATAAAAATTAAACCAACTTCAAATGCAAATGTTTTTACTGTAGGTGAGACGTCTCCCAAAAAATAAAAATAAATATAGCAGATGCCTAAAATCCTTTAGTCAGCTGTCTTCATAATTGCAAATCCATTTGTCCTGCACACTGCAGCATAAGACACATCTCCTTTCTCCACCGGGTGTTTTTCTGTCCTTCAGGAGTTTTTGAAAAGAGAAAATTCTCTTTCATTGCAAAGCAAACAGTTGTTGGTGTCTTTTATCAAACAGCGCTTTGTGGAGGAGAAGAGATACAGCGCTGTGAAACATTTAACCTTTTTATACAGTCTTACAATTGTGGCTCTCAAGGCCTTCATTTGTGAAGTTCCTGTGGAAAAATCGGGGAGCTTGGACTCATTTTACTGCCGGTACAGTATATTTATATTTCAGCTCCAATCAAAGCTGGCCAATATGCCATCCCTATGTATTTCCCCTGTGAGACCTGCCTCCCCACTATAATTTCCACCGACACTTTGTGTGCAAATGCAGTAATAGACACATTTATCACATCAAAAGAGATTCAATTTTCTTTTCAATCATCCGCCAGTATGAATAGCGCCACATCCTCTGTGGCCAAAAATGAGAGGCCATTACCGTGAGCCAAAGGATGGCTTCGCCTTCTCTCTTTATTCAAGGGGAAAACTGTGTCAAACTGTTTTCTGAAGCCAACATTTGTTCTAGACAAATGGAGACAGCTTTCAGACAGGTTAGTATCCAATTTTATTGTCAGACAAATGTCATTTTTTTTTTGGGTCTGCAGTAATCATTGGGCTCAGACACCAGTGGTCCTTGGCAACAAAGCCAGCAGTTAGTCCATTTAATACTTTAACTCTCATGTCAGCGGCTGAATGCCGAGTCCAGACGTTACACCCAGTGTCTCATTCATTACCTGAAGGGGTGGTATGTGGCATTCAGGCCTCGACCTTTGGGTGGAAACAGAATGGAGGTGTCTGAGATGGCACTGCTGCGAGAGCAAAGGGAATAGTTCACAACTGCAATTAATTATTTCCTCACTGAGAGATCAGCTAAGAGGATCTGACACTTTGTGTCAGATTTTCATTTCAGGGATGTGTCTTTGAGCTGCAGATGTACTGCTGCAGTCTGCCTCGGCTCTAATTCATTCATTCATTCATTCATTCATTCATTTTTATGTATTTCAGGCAATGGCACAGTGAATTAAACAAGGTAACAAATAGTTAAATCATATGAGTCATTTAGTGCAAAGGAATATACATAAACGGCCATGCAGTTCTGCCTGAAAAGGAGTAGGAAGAAGAACATTTTTATAATCCCACCCCAGAGTCCCATTCAGTGAGTGAACCTCGAGCTTCACTGTTGATTATCCATTCTTTTCCTATATAAAAGAGTGATGGCATAACCACAGGCAACTGTAACGTTTTTACAGTTTAAATTATACCACCAATGGTAAAGGAAAATTATCAACAAGGAACGTTTATTCAACAAAACAGAGTAAAACGACAGAATAAATTAAATTAGGGATTCTCATCTCTTTACTTTGACCAGACCTTATGTTTACAGGTGCTGGCCAGTAAATTAGAATATCATCAAAAGGTTGAAAATATTTCAGTAATTCCATTCAAAACGTGAAACTTGTACATTATATTCATGCAATGCACACAGACCAATGTATTTCCGATGTTTATTACGTTTAATTTTGATATTTATAGGTGACAACCAATGAAAACATCAAATCTGGTATCTCAGAAAATTAGAATATTCTAAAGGCCAATGAAAAAATGTTTGTTTCTCTAATGTTGGCCAACTGAAAAGAATGAACATGAAAAGAATGTGCATGTATAGCACTCAATACTTAGTCGGGGCTCCTTTTGCCTCAATAACTGCAGTAATGCGGCGTGGCATGGACTCGATCAGTCTGTGGCACTGCTCAGGTGTTATGAGAGCCCAGGTTGCTCTGATAGTCGTCTTCAGCTCCTCTGCATTGTTGGGTCTAGCGTATTGCATCCTCCGCTTCACAATACCCCATAGATTTTCTATGGGGTTAAGGTCAGGCGAGTTTGCTGGCCAATCAAGGACAGGGATACCATGGTCCTTGAACCAGGTGCTGGTGGTTTTGGCACTGTGTGCAGGTGCCAAGTCCTGTTGAAGGGTGAAGTCTGCATCCCCATAAAGTTGGTCAGCAGCAGGAAGCATGAAGTGCTCTAAAACTTCCTGGTAGACGGCTGCATTGACCCTGGACCTCAGGAAACAGAGTGGGCCAACACCGGCAGATGACATGGCACCCCACACCATCACTGACGGTGGAAACTTTACACTGGACCTCATGCAACGTGGATTCTGTGCTTCTCCGCTCTTCCTCCAGACTCTGGGTCAAAGGAAATGCAGAACTTGCTTTCATCAGAAAACATAACTTTGGACCACTCAGCATCAGTCCAGTCCTTTTTGTCCTTGGCCCAGGCGAGACGCTTCTTGCGCTGTTTCATGTTCAAGAGTGGCTTGACACACGGAATGCGACACCTGAATCCCATGTCTTTCATGAGTCTCCTCGTGGTGGTTCTTGAAGTGCTGACTCCAGCTGCAGTCCACTCTTTGTGGATCTCCCCCACATTTTTGAATGGGTTTGTCGTCACAATTCTCTGCAGGGTGCGGTTATCCCTAGAGCTTGTACACTTTTTTCTACCACATTTTTTCCGTCCCTTCGCCTGTCTGTTAATGTGCTTGGACACAGAGCTCTGCGAACAGCCAGCTTCTTTAGCAATCACCTTTTGTGTCTTGCCCTCCTTGTGCAAGGTGTCAATGATTGTCTTTTGGACAGCTGTTAAGTCAGAAGTCTTCCCCATGATTGTGGTGCCTTCAAAACAAGACTGAGGGACCTTTTAAAGGCCTTTGCAGGTGTTTTGAGTAAATCAGCTGATTAGAGTGGCAGCAGGTGTCTTCTATATTCAGCCTTTTCAGAATATTCTAATTTTTTGAGATACCAAATTTGGAGTTTTCATTAGTTGTCACTTATGAATATCAAATTTAAATGTAATGAACATTGGAAATACATTGGTCTGTGTGCATTGCATGAATATAATGTACAAGTTTCACGTTTTGAATGGAATTACTGAAATATTTTCAACCTTTTGATGATATTCTAATTTACTGGCCAGCACCTGTATATAACAATTTAAATCGATTAATAGTTTAGCATTGCTTGCGTTGTATGCCCAGTTTGTTCCAGAAATTCACTCCGCATACCAACACACAGAAATATTTCCGAGTAGTTTGAACTCTTAGCAATGAAAAATATCCAAAACCTCTCAAGTTATGAACACGTTCAGAAATGAAAAAGAAACGTTGTAGGTTAGATGGTAATCATTTATTGAATGCTTTGTATAGGACTATTGACGGATTATATTTAACAAGATCATCAAATTTTAGCAGCATTGATTGTGTAAATTGCTTCTGGGTGTGTTGTAGAAACCCAACCTTGTGGGTGATTCACGCTGCTCTTTTCTGTAATATGATCAGAGAATGTAATGTGTTATGACAAGTGTTCCCCCATACTTCAACACAATACATAAGATATGAGAGTACTAAGGTGCAGTATAAAGTACGGAGTGCATTTTCATCAAGGTATAGTTTTGCTTTATTTATAATTGAGAGGCTTTTGGAGATTTTTGTTTTTATGTGTCTAACATGGGGTTTCCATGACAATTTACTATCAATTTTCCCCTGTACAAGTAGCCAGGGTGCATGATCAATCAAGTCAGTGACAGATGCATAACATGCTGTCTCAATCTGCCCCCCTGCTGATATTCTGCATTCCTAATGGGCTCGACACACGGGAGGCGACATCGCCTCTCCTCCATTAATTTTCAATGAGACATGCTCGACAAAGCGATAATCGCGGGTCTCTCGCCTACCAAGCGAAATGCGAAAAACATGCGTGTGAAATTTTGCACTCGTGCACGTGCCATGCACGGACAACCCAGCGACGCGATCCCAGAAAGTTGAAACATTTTCAACTTTTCATCGCTGTCGCTCGGACGAGGACCAATGAACGGAGGTTTCATTCACTGACCAATGAGCGGACATAATGCTCCGCACATCTATGAACAAACATGAAGGAGAAGTTGATTATTATTATGTTTTATATAGTAAAATCAGAAGTAAGATTTCACATAACTCTAGCAGCACCGTGTGAAACATCATATCTACCACTTTATTAACTCTGAACCGCTTAAATAACCTTAATTCCCTCCAACCTGACACAGCCAAACAAAACAACGGAAGTTTCGATTTCGCCATGGAACAGAACGCTTAGACGGCTTTGCCGCTGGCCGCTGCCGCGGATCGCCTCCCGTGTGACAGGTAATAAAAGCGACAGCGACAAATTTCGCTGATCGCGGTCGTTTGTCGCCTCTCGTGTGTCGAGCCCATTATTCTGCGCTTCAGTCTGTTTGTGTGCGTGCACGTGTGTGTCTGTGAGTGTGCGCGCATGTGTGTGTGCATGCATGTGTGTGCATGTGGGGGGTCTTGCTCTGTGAGAAAACGAAGCGATACAAGTGATAATGCTGCAGGATTTCATAATTGTATCTTCTCAGCAGCAGCACTGCAGGTGCTCTCCATGTCCAACATGTGCGTAAGCCAGGTCCTTGGTCAACTTAAAGTTGTGCACATTTTTCCGCTAAGTTTTCTTTCATAAATCCCAAAGTTTGCGTGGAAAGTTGCTTACGCAGTTTTCCGACCCAGTTATGTGCGTAAGCAAGCTTGATAAATGAGGCCCCTGGTGATCTTTCCTCTGAAGTAAGTAAAAGTAAGTCCAGCATGCTTTGCAGTCAGGTTATAATGAGACAGCTATTATTTTAGACCATTTAAGATGTTTTGTAGGTCTGACAGATTGACACACTGTCCCCAGACAAGGAAGTGGCTCTTGGGCCAGTTTATGTGTGTTCACAATAATGAAAAATTCAAACTAATGATGGGTGTTTCGACTACGACAGTCACAGATTAATGGTGGTTCTTTCCTCCTGAAGGAAGTGTCATGAGCTGGGGTGAGTACTCTTCACGCTATTCACCATCTGAGTGTTCTGATTGCAGGAGAGGGAACGACAGCTGAACCTCATCAGCGTCATCAGCGGGTCGGCTTTAAAAGGAGGATGGCGATCATGATTCAACGTCGGATGATTACTACTGACTGGTAGTCTCTTGCCCTTCATGTTCGCTAGTCTCTCGATTCGTTTTTGTGCATGTTTTTGGAAGACTCGTTTTTAATGTGGATATCTTGTTCTGGATACTTACCTCAGGTGGCTTCATCTCTGGATCCTCTGCTGTGCCCTGGAACAACATCTCTCCGGTTCGTTTCCTGGATCACCATTCATTCAGCCGTCCCGCTCTCCACCACGCTCACGCTCCCTCTCCGGATCAACCTCCTCATCTCCTCTCGTCACTACTCATCCTCCTGGACCGTTAACATTGCAACTCCTGTGGAGAGGACTCACTTTCGTGTTGTGCCCTCATCGCAGGCAGAGACTTTGGGGGTGAGTTTGATGAATGTAACAGTCTCCTATTACAGTGTAAGTTAGCTTTTGAGCGCTGTACCTCAGCCTTCTCCTCTGACTCAGTGAAGATTTCGTACATTGTGGGGCTTTTACGTGGAAGGGCTCTAAGATGGGCTGAAGCAAAGAGTCATGATGACTCGTTTTTACAAGTTTATTTCAGATTTTAAACTCACTTTTGGCTGTTATGAGTCCATCTCCGATATCAGGAAGAAGTTGTGGACACTCTCCCAGGGGAGAAAGACTGTGGCAGATCTGGCAGATTTCTACATTTTGGCAGCCAGGACTACTTGGAATGAAGACGCCCTTATCGGAGCTTTCACCGAGGCTCTAAACGACAAGGTGAAGAACCAGCTAGCGATGTGTCCAGAACCTAGATCATTGGAGGAACTCATCAAGCTAGCAATCTCCATTGATAAACGTCAACGGGAACTGAGCAGACACATACCAGTGCCAGTAGCTGCCACAACACCCGAACGGAACCCAGGAACCTCGGGACATTCGACACCAGATTCGGAGGAACCCATGCAGATGGGAAGGACTCATCTCTCGCAGGAGGAAAGAGAACACCGACAGAGGTCTGGTCTTTGTTTATATTGTTGGACATCTGGACATTTTGTAAACAACTGCCTGGTACTGCCAAAAGGCAGAGCCCGCCGGAAAGACTGGGACTACTGGTGGGCGGTAACTCTAATCCTGTTAGTTCCCGGTGTTTTTTCCCCTGTTTTCTATGGCGTTTAAAGCGTGCCACAACCCGTGCACGCGCATTGGGTCCACAGCGCGCGTGTGAACGGGACTCGCGAGCGAAAATATACATGGCAGCGCGCGCGTGAACGGGACTCGCGAGCGAAAATATACATGGCGAGAGGTCATTTGTGCACCGAGAGGGAGCAAACTGTGTCTGTGAGCGCACAAGGATGTGCACAAGTGACAAACCTGCGTGCGCGCGTTGCCAACGAGTACACGGCAGAGGAAAACGTGCGCGCGCGGCAGCCTCTCTGCGCGCTCGGCAGCCTCTGTGCGCTCGGTTTCTAATTCCGCTCGCTCGGCTGTGAGGAGTTTTGGCACTCTGGAGGCGTGGCCTGTGGCAGATCTTCCCTGTCCTCTGATTGGTTAGTTTACCCCGCACTTTACTCTCTACCTATCTATATAAAAAAATCTGAGATTAAGCAGTTGCTGTCATAGCTCAGCTGGGAGAGCGGGTGACTCTCACTCTGGAGGATCCAGGTTCGAGTCCGGCCAAGGAACATAGAGTTGATGTCATAATTTTCTTTCCTAATTCCTGTGATGTTATTTTACAGTTGTGACCGTTCAACTGTCATTAAACGTCCGAATGTTTGCTGGGCAGTGTTTTAAAAAGTGCACATAAGCTAGATGGTTTTAACCAGGTAAAAATAGACTTGTGGGTGTAGGTATGTTCAAGTTTAAAAAGTTCTTGCCTCATTAATGTATTGTTTATTTTTTTCAGCATTTAATTGACAAATTATCCTTTCAAATAATTAATTGATGAGTTACATAATTGTCCATTTAGAATTGTTGAATGGACTGAGTCAAGTTTGGTGCACTTTATAAAAACATGTTTTTTTTTAATTATGCATATAAATAATTTTAATGTTAATTTATTGAAATATTTCTATTTTTTCATTACCTCACCCTTGTTTTGACAAAAACAAGACCTTGCTGGATAATATCACGGAGAAACTATTTGTTCACAGTACATGGCTCAGTGAGGATCTGTGTACCAAATGAGGAGATACTCAGAAATCTGTCTGCAGATTGTTACAACCCAGACTGGAAGTGGTGGGCTGTAATAAGAAAGGAGACCAAACAGAGGAGTGGGGGGTTCAACAACTGATTTATTTAACCAAAGTAAGGATTTACTAAACTTTAGTTAAATAAATCAGATGTTGAACCCCCCCACTCCTCTGTTTGGTCTCCTTTCTTATTACAGCCCACCACTTCCAGTCTGGGTTGTAACAATCTGCAGACAGATTTCTGAGTATCTCCTCATTTGGTACACAGATCCTCACTGAGCCAAGTACTGTGAACAAATAGTTTCTCCGTGATATTATCCAGCAAGGTCTTGTTTTTGTCAAAACAAGGGTGAGGTAATGAAAAAATAGAAATATTTCAATAAATTAACATTAAAATTATTTATATGCATAATAAAAAAAACATGTTTTGAAATATATAAAGTGCACCAAACTTGACTCAGTCCATTCAACAATTCTAAATGGACAATTATGTAACTCATCAATTAATTATTTGAAAGGATAATTTGTCAATTAAATGCTGAAAAAAAATAAACAATACATTAATGAGGCAAGAAATTTTTAAACTTGAACATACCTACACCCACAAGTCTATTTTTACCTGGTTAAAACCATCTAGCTTATGTGCACTTTTTAAAACACTGCCCAGCAAACATTCGGACGTTTAATGACAGTTGAACGGTCACAACTGTAAAATAATATCACAGGAATTAGGAAAGAATAATATGACATCAACTCTATGTTCCTTGGCCGGACTTGAACCTAGATCCTCCAGAGTGAGAGTCACCCGCTCTCCCAGATGAGCTATGACAGCAACTGCTGAATCTCAGATTTTTTTATATAGATAGGTAGAGAGTAAAGTGCGGGGTAAACTAACCAATCAGAGGACAGGGAAGATCTGCCACAGGCCACGCCTCCAGAGTGCCAAAACTCCTCACAGCCGAGCGAGCGGAATTAGAAACCGAGCGCGCAGAGGCTGCCGAGCGCGCAGAGAGGCTGCCGCGCGCGCACGTTTTCCTCTGCCGTGTGCTCGTTGGCAACGCGCGCACGCAGGTTTGTCACTTGTGCACATCCTTGTGCGCTCACAGACACAGTTTGCTCCCTCTCGGTGCACAAATGACCTCTCGCCATGTATATTTTCGCTCGCGAGTCCCGTTCACGCGCGCGCTGCCATGTATATTTTCGCTCGCGAGTCCCGTTCACACGCGCGCTGTGGACCCAATGCGCGTGCACGGGTTGTGGCACGCTTTAAACGCCATAGTTGTCTGTCTATAAACTCCAGACAAATCACCCTCAAAGCTCTGTTGGATTCAGGTTGCGAACAGTCCCTCTTGGACCCAAAGATTGTGGAGGAATGGAGAATATCAACCACCAGATTGCCCACGCCACTCTCTGTCTCCTCCCTGGAAAATATAAATCTCTCCACCATCACCCACCAGACCATCCCTCTGCGTCTCTTGGTCTCAGGTAATCACACCCAGATGATAACATTCTTTGTGTTCCCTTCCCCTCAGTTGCCATTAGACTTGGGTCATTCCTGGTTGGTTCGGTATAATCCTATCTTGAACTGGAGGGAGAACAAGATCTTGGGTTGGAGTCCGGAGTGTTCACAAACCTGTTTAAAGTCTGCCTCACCTGCTGCTCGAGGTCCACCTACACCACCCCTGGAGGATATAGATCTGACTGCAGTTCCTCAGGTCTACCACGACCTGAGACAGGTATTTCGTAAAGACCGAGCATCTTCTTTACCTCCCCATAGGCCTTTCGACTGTGCCATTGATCTCCTGCCTGGAGCCCCTCCGCCATCTAGCCGGTTGTACCATCTCTCCAAACCCGAACGAAAAAGTATGGAAAAATACATTCAAGACTGCCTTGCTGCTGGTACCATTCGTCCATCTTCATCTCCTCTGGGTGCGGGATTCTTCTTTGTTCCAAAGAAGGAGGGAACTCTCAGACCGTGCATTGATTATCAAGGTTTGAATCAGATCACAATCCGCAATAAATACCCTCTGCCCTTACTTTCTTCCACTTTCGAACCTATCCAGGATGCAGCCATTTTCAGTCGACTAGACCGCAGAAATGCCTACCACCTGGTTAGGATACGTGAAGGAGATGAGTGGAAAACGGCCTTCAAGACCCCCCTAGGACATTTCGAATACCTTGTTATGCCTTTTGGATTAACCAATGCCCCAGCCGTTTTCCAATCTCTTGTTAATTCTGTTCTGGGAGATTTTCTAAACCGGTTTGTAACTGTTTACCTAGACGACATTCTCATCTTCTCAAATGACCAGGCACAACACGTTCAGCATGTCAGAGCCGTTTTACAACGGTTACTTGAAAACAGACTTTACGTGAAAGCTGAGAAATGCGAGTTCCATGTTCCTACAGTAAAGTTTTTGGGTTTTGTCATTGAGAGCGGACGGCTGAAGGCTGATCCAGAAAAGGTCCAGGCAGTCACCGAATGGCCCACGTCAACAACCAGGAAACAGCTTCAGAGATTCCTTGGTTTTGCAAACTTCTACCGCAGATGTATCCATAACTACAGCCAGACAGCAGCACCTTTAACCAGTCTCACTTCCATTAACAGACCTTTCGTTTGGACTTCCAAAGCTGAGACCACTTTCCTTACACTCAAGCACAAGTTCACCAACGCCCCAGTGCTGCATCATCCCGACCCTCTGCGCCAATTCATCCTGGAGGTGGATGCATCTGACACCGGAGTCCGAGCTGTGCTTTCCCAGGTGGAAGAGAAGGACAATAGACTCCATCCATGCACGTTCTTTTCCCGTCGCCTGGCCCCAGCTGAGAGCAGGTATGACGTGGGAGATCGCAAGCTGCTGGCCGTTAAATTGGCCATTGAAGAGTGGAGGCATTGGTTGGAGGGTGCTGAGAATCCTTTTATTATTTGGACAGATCACAAAAACCTGGTTTATTTGAAGGAGGCTAAACAGTTAAATCCACATCAGTACCGCTGGTCAATTTTCTTTTCCAGATTCAATTTTCAGATTTCTTACCATCCGGGTGCAAAGAACACAAAACCAGATGCTCTCTCCAGGCAATACTCCTCAGACCTTGAGGCCAAACCTGCCACCATCCTTCCTCCCAACTGCATTGTAGGAGGAGTCTCTTGGGAAATCAGGGACCAGGTCATGGAGGCTCTCAGGGACCAACCCCGGACCCAACAACGGACGCCCGAGCAGATTGTTTGTGCCAGAACCCTTGAGAAGTAAGGTGATCCACTGGGCACACACGGGCAAGTTCTCCCTTCACCCAGGGGTTAGTAGAACTGTAGCTCTTATCAGACGGTCATTTTGGTGGCCATCCTTGTATAAAGACACCATGGACTATGTCTCGGGATGCCACATCTGTTCACAAGAATAAGGGGACCATCGCTCTCCAGCGGGTCTGTTACAGCCACTTCCCATTCCCTCTCGTCCCTGGTCCCATATCGCTCTAGACTTTGTTTGTGGTCTACCCAACTCGCACGGATTCACCAGAATCCTGACTATCATCGATCGTTTTTCTAAAGCATGTCACCTGGTTCCCCTTAAAGCTCTCCCTTCATCTGCAGTCACAGTGCAGCTCCTGGTGAAACACATTTTCCGCCTTCATGGTATCCCAGAGGAGATACTCTCAGATCGTGGTCCGCAATTCATTTCCAAGATGTAGAAGGAGTTCGCAGAAACTCTTGGAGGTCAGGTGACACTCACCTCTGGTCACCATCCTCAGACAAACGGTCAATGTGAGTGCATGAACCAGGAACTCAGATCCATGCTGCACTGTGTCTGCTTGTCACATCCATCCTCCTGGAGCACACACTTACCCAGGGTCGAATACACTCACAACAGTCACATCTCCTCAGCTACAGGTCAGTCACCTTTTGAAGCCTCCCTTGGTTATCAACCCTCACTCTTTCCCCAACAGTCCCCGGTTTCGTCCTCCATTCCCCAGTTCCTCCGTGGTGCTAGACGGGCTTGGACCTCCACCAGAGCTGCCCTCGACCGCATGGCGAGGCACAATAAGCAGCTTGCTGTTCGCCGGCGGCGCCCCGCACCCGTCTACACCCCAGGTCAGTCCGTTTGGTTGTCCTCCAAAGACATACCCCTAAAGGCATCTTCCCGCAAGCTGTCTCCACGTTTTATTGGTCCCTTTAATAGGCCTTGTCCACCGACCAAACTGGCATGGAATGGGATGAACCAGTCCAGGAAACCTACCCAAACCGGGCCAGTAGCGGGACGGAGCGGGACCTCTTCTGTTGTGGGTCCAGAGATTTTTGGTCTGGGCGGAGCCACAGCGTAAAAGGTCCAGAGTCCTCTGATTGGGGGAGAAATTACGTAACAACCCGCGACAATCCCAGGAGATGGAAAGAAGTGAGTCGAGTTCCAGTGTTTGTTTTTGGCTGTACTCCTTGTGCGCGAAAAGGCCTGCAAGTAATAGCTTTTGGCCCAATGCGGAGCTTCAAACGTTCCTCACCATCATCGGAGATAGCAACATTCAGGCCGAGCTGGATGGGATGATAAAAAATGAGAAAGTCTTCAAAGAAGCTTCCCAGCGCATGGCAGCTGAAGGATTCCAGCGCACCTCCGAACAGTGTCGTGCGAAGCTGAAAAAAATAAAAGCCCACTACAGAAAAGTTAAGGACAGCAACGGCCGTAGTGGGAATGGGTGAAGTACATGGAAGTGGTACGATGTGGTGGACGCTATTTATGGACACAGACCGTCAAACCTAGGCAGCGAAGGAGGCCTGGACTCGGCGACCAGTATTCTGGAGTCACTCATAAACCCTGTTGGTAAGCATTTCCTTTGTTGTCTTTTTAGCTCTGCAGGCCATTCATTGCAGCACCAAAAACACTGAATAATAGCAACACCTATTTAAGAAATGCTCCGCAAGTAAAGGATTTACCCCCCTCGTGTTAACTAGCCTTAGCATCCCCTTGTGTTTATGTTAACCTTCATTTAGCATTCCCCCGTGTTTTTTAACACGCTGTTCGTGATATAAGCCTTTCATGTTTAGCATGTCCTTGTTGCGTACATGAGGCTGGAGCGGAGTTTGCCTTTCTTGTTAGCGTCTCATTGTTTAAAACATGGCAAAATTTGTTAGCCTTTCACGTTAGCATCTCAGTGTTTTTAGCATCTCCATTGTTTTATACAGCTGAGCACCCACAGTGAGGAGCAGCGAGCTGATCTAATATTATAAAGATCCCAAAAGTCGCGCCAGCAGTGTTTTTAGCCTAGAGTGGACTTTTAACAAGTATATATTTTTCGAAGGAATAAGAATATAACGTTAAATTGCAATTAATCTGTACGTCACTGGCGAATTACTGCCATCTAGTGGACACATTCCAAATGACAAAATGGCCTTAACTCATAGTAGTTTTATTAAGTTTACTATATGCCTATATGCTCTTTTATTGTAAAAATATTGTGCTTTTCTTACTGATTTAGTTTGTGATCTTTTCTTACTGACTAATTTTTTGATGTGTGTTTTTCAGACACATCTGAAGCAGAAAACACTCCCTCTTCAGAGGAACCATCCACTTCCTCAAGTAGCACTCCAGGACCTTCTGTGCCACCATAACCTCTGTCCGTACCTTCTGTGCCACCATCGCCTCGGCCAGTTCCTTCGCCACCACCATCACCTCTGTCCACTACCACTCGAGAGGAACATCTACCATGTCGTCGACGCACAGGTAGTGTCTTACCATTCTAAAAATTGCTTTGTGCATAAACAAAACTGACAAGTTCACAGGACAACTGACATTTTGTTATCCATATAAACACAAATGTAATTGCCAATGTTGTTGTTTGCAGGTGACTGAAGACGGAGATTGGAAGCACGCACTCAGATGATATTTGATGAGTTGCAGATCGCAGATGGCAGGCAGATGGACAGAATGGAAGGCATAAGCCGGGAGCAGGTTAACTGGATGCAACAAGACGCTGCAGCAGCAAGGCAGCATGAATCTCAGATCGCAGAGCGATATTTTGAACATTTGGGTGCCCTAAATGCTGTTCTTGGACTGGTCGCACAAAGAATGGGCAGCTCCTCTGACTTCCTGCCACCACCCAGGCAGTAAGGGGTTGTGTATTTGTCCTGTCGTTTTTTAATCCCACGTTTGTTCTTTTTATCAATACAATTTCAAAGAAAAACAAGTTGTGCATGAATTGTCTTGAAAACAATTTTGCTCGAAAATTTAAATTTACATAATAAATGGAGATTACATTACAGCCCACCTTAAATACATGTTAAAATGGAAAGGTGCAACAGTTTGTTAAAAGTAAAATAGTGTACTTTATTAAGTTCTGAAAATAAAACAAACATTTCAGTTCAAACTACAGGTTTCCAACAGTTAAAAGTGTCAAAACAATAAACAAAGTAAATGGAAAGAAAAAACAAAAATTGAGGTCAGCGGTTGAAGTGTCGCATCAGAGCTTCACGCACATCGCTGCCCTCCTCTGCAACTTCCTGCATATTTGCAACCACTGGTTCATCAGCAGGTGCGTCACATTCTACATATTCCTCCCCATGGCTCTCACAGATATTGTAAAGCACACAACAGGTCAGCACCATGTATTTAAGAAGCTCTACATCACTGTCGTTTCTCTTCAGAAGACATCGCCACCTACCCTTAAGCCTCCCAAATGCATTTTCGACCACAACTCTGGCTCTGGACGTTTTCCTGTTGTACGCCTGTTGTTCTGCAGTGAGACGACCGTTATCTGAAAATGGTTTTAGGAGCCAGTTCTGTAGAGGATAGGCAGAGTCCCCGAGCACATAAAAGCCTACATTTATTCCCTCAATGTTCTTGGTGCTAGTCGGGTGCAGTTGTCCATGAGCAACCAAGTCCCAAAATGTGGACAATCGCAGCACACGGGGATCATGTAAGCTACCTGGCTGACCTGCATTAACATTCCAGAACATGCCTCTGCCATCCACAATGCCCTGGATGATTATGGAATGCCAACCTTTCCTATTGAAGTAGTCTGTGTGGAATTCCTGTGGTGCGATTATTGGGATATGGGAACCATCGATGGCACCCACACACTAAGGCGTAGTCCACACGTAGCCGGGGTTTTTTAAAAACGAATATCCGCCCCTCCAAAAACTTGCATCCACACCACCTCGTTTTAAAAAAGAACTCTGTCCACACGTACCCGGATAAATACGTTGTTAAGGACATGCCAGACCTGTAGGCGGCAGTACTTCCCCCGTTCTTAACCTCGTCCTTCGTCTGTGGTCTTCCGCAAGGAGCAGTAATTACGCTTGCAAAAACAAACAAGCAGAAAGCGCTTGGACAATTGATGGATCGGGTAGTGACAGAGCGCAGCTCTGAAGGATTCCATGATGTCGGCTAGTGTAAACACAGGTCGCACACGTGATGTCAGCATTTTTTGTCGCGGAAAGTGACGTTGCGGACCTTAAAACTCCGGTTTTGTCCGTCCACACGCAGACACCCAAAACGGAGAAAACGCAGATCTTCACTTTGGCCGGAGTTTTTAAAAAGATCCGTTTTCGTGTGAAAAAACTCCGTTTTCGTGTGGATGACAGGCCAAAACGTAGACAAATATCTACGTTTTGGCAGATCCCCGGCTACGTGTGGACAGGGCCTAAGGAACCCCCCACCTGGTCTCAAAATAGTCTGCCATTTCCTGTAGCTTTTGCAGAGTTGGAAAAGCATAACCTCGGCAGGCAAGATTTTACAGACAGCCTTACAGAAGTCCTGCACACAGCAGCACACAGAGGTCGTGCTTACACCAAAAAGAAGCCAGATGCTCCTGTATTCACTGTTATTTGCAAGCTTCCACAGTGCAATTGCAACTCTTTTCCTGAGTGGCACGCAGGCTCTGAAGTTGGTGTTCCTCTTCTGCATGGCTGGACGGAGCGTTGAACAAAGACATGAAAAGGTCTCTTCTGACATTCTGAAATGAGCTATCCAATCTGACGGAGTGAAGTTTGGCATGGTCACATCCCAGAAGGCAAACACACACAGGCCCACACAGTTGGTTGCCGTCGCTGATTCAAAAGAGCCAACTAAAAAAAATTCAAACAGTCATAACACAGTAAAAGTAAAAACAATAGTGCAGTGAAAAAGATTGAAACAGTATGGTTATAGACAAAAAGTTCACATAAATAGAATTTGTTCAAGGTTAAAATAACAGCTGTTCTTTATGGAGCTACCAGTGACAGGCTATGTTTTGTTCACTTTATAAAATGCACAAATGTGGTATTGCTTGTAATTATCAATATAATTAATTATAATAATTTCAATAAAGCTGCACAACTTATCTATGACATGCCCAGGAAGTAAAGAGTGATGGATTCAGGCCCTCGTGTTGACTAGCATCACCATGTGTGCAGAAGCTGTTTGAAACTTAGTTAGGTGTTGGCCTTCCATGTTTAGCATGTCTTAAAAACGATCAATATACAACCAAACCATTTGATTTTTGTGCTTTTTTTTTTGTTTTTCTTTTTTGATAGTTGCCTTAGACACCCCCTCAGAGATTATAACGACATGTATTACAGCTTTAGAAGTTATTTACCACCAGGCGCCTCCGTCTTTGTCTCAACAGTAGAAAGTTATGCCTCGTGTCCGATATTAATTTCAGAAAGCGTTGTCGCCTTTCAGCTGCCCTCCTCCTCGATGCGCACAGCATAGCTCTAAACGCTATCGTGATGTGGGTGTAAAGAATATACCAAACACCAAGAAGAGAAAGAACGCGCTGCTGACTGGACTTCATTGTTGTGTTTTGGCGCGTTCTCGTCGCGCTGTATGACGTTAAGGCACACATTGCGCGTGATGCATTACGCTACCCCGCCTAGTAATTGGAGCCTGGAATGCGATAGAAACGCTTGCCAGAAAACTTCTAGATCCCCACCGGTACATACCGGTCCATAATACCCAGACCTGACCGTTCCAGACCAGGCGATGGAAAAGAGCTATAAGATCCTTAATGTTCCCTCTCTTACCACCGTTCGCCTGGACCTCCCTTTGTCCCTCCCTGTTCACCCTGTTTTTCATGTGTCCCTTATTAAACCTGTGGTCTCCAGTCCCCTCTGTCCCACTCCTCCTCCTCCTGTTCGCCTCTACAAGGGTGGTCTTGTGTACTCGGTGAACAAGATCTTGGACTCTCGTCGTCGGGGACGTGGTGTCCAGTACCTTGTAGAATGGGAGGGGTACGGCCGTGAGGAACGTTCCTGGGTCCCTGGCTCCTTCATTGAGGATCCATCCCTGATCCGGGAGTTTGAGGCTGCATCAGCTAGGACGCCAGGGGGCGTTCGTTGAAGGGGGGTGGGGGGTGGGTGGGGGGGTGCAGTGTTGGGAGTAACGTGGTACAAAAGTTATTAATTACTGTAATGCATTGATTTTTGCTGTGATGTGGTAATGTAAGGCATTACAGGGAAAGAAATTGGTAATATTTACTCGGTATAATTGTCAGTAACGAGGTAATTACAACGCAATTTTAAACCCAGAATCAAGATGTGGGTTTCCTAAAAATTCTAATTGCGGGAAGCCTGAAAAAAGATCCAGTATCCACATATATGACGTCATTTATGGACTCAGCTTTGCGGGCATTCTATGAGCAGAGAGGACACAGCGGGAATGGCTCAAATACTCCAGCTGTGTCCTGCGCGCAGCCACTGTTATAATCACAAAATCGCTCCACCAAAACAAAGTCATTCGTTTGCGATTGTTTATATCAGCCCATATTCTCTGGTACTTCATGTACTTTTCAGCTGAGTTCATAATCTGTGCCCCGGTGATTTCAACTCATTGCTGCTGGAGCGCAGCGCATATTAAGCTTCTTTTTATTTATTTATTTATTTATTTATTTTTTTGCGTTTGGTGGATCCCTTTGGCTGATTAGTAAGAAAGTAGGAAATCTAGGAAACAGTTTTTCTGGAAGACGGAGAAAACATGCAGCATGCAGGAAGGTTAGAGAGAGAAAGGGCAGGAAATTATTCAAATAAAACCAAGAAAACAAAACAAAGTGCTTGAAAAGAAAAAAAGTAGGCAGATTTATCCCCAATACACATTTTTACCAGTGAAAAGCAATAATAAATAAGCATTTAATATTTATACATGTGTATCTTGTACAACACTACAGCAAAAATAGACTAATAAAAATGGCCAACTAGACCAATGTGGGTCACAACTCTTGAAACAATGTGGTAGTCAATAAGGAGAAAAGAGCTGCGGATGACGTGTGTTGGCCCGTGCATTGCCTTTGGCTCCCCATGTCAACTGCCCAGTCGTTGGATGAGGTGGGGGGGGTCATTGAGATAGCTAATTTACACCTAACCTAGCCAGTGCCTTCGGAAGAATGGGCTCTTTACAATTCCAGGATATTGACTTACCAGAATACTCCAATCCTGACACCACAATTTACCCAGAATGTTGGTAAACAAATGTGATTCACAATCCTTTAAACACTAGAAGGTACCCATTCTTTTTCACTTGTGATAAGATGGTTCCAATTCCAACTCTTCTCCTTTAGTTCTTCCCTCCCATAGTGGAGGGAGTGAAGGGGGGACAGAGTGTACAGCCCGATCCGGCGGGAGAGAGTTCTAGTCTGAACAGACACCTCTCTCTGACTCTGTCTCTCCTATTCTGACTTTGTTTCTCTTTCTCTGTCACAGTTCTCCTTCTATTGCTATGCATTCCCTTTATTTATGTAATGGTATTACTATATCACAGACCAGTGGACGAGAGTCCACCTGACTAAAAAGGTATTGATACACATTTGAGAACCAACATAGGGTTATTACAATGTTACTACAGTGTTATTACATGCCACTAATTTGGCACTCCACTGGAACAAACTGTATGGAGAAGAATGCATTTTAGACTAATAAGGGAATATACAATACTATTACTATGTTATTACAACCTAGTAATAGAACCGAAGCCAGATCATACCGCTCCTACTAGCATCTCCTGTGTCCCATACAACGCACAACCCCAGGAGAGCTGGACTTGACACTGTGCTTCATACAATGCACAGCCCCAGGGCAAGTGTGACAAGCCTTGTGTTCCATACAACGCAAAACCCCAAGGTCTTGTCTGAACCATCCATCCACAACAATCAATCAGCAAGGTCTGGAGCTCACAGGTGTGACGGGACCATGTCTTCAGCTCTACCTGGGCAGGTCAGGGTAACCTTACGGTGTCAACAACCGACCTGTTTACCGAAGGGTTCTGGGTAGGGGGTAAGTATGCGGCCCCCCTTGAGTTCCGCCTCTAGGAACAATGCACACAGGGTGTGGCAGTCCAGGGCATCAGGACCTGAAATGTTGCCCAGTCTTCTATGAGGAAGCTTTTAGTTCTGGCCTACTTGGATAATCACCAAAAGGTTACTTAGAATTTTATCTAATAATGGCTTTCTGATAAAATAAAAAAGTAAATCACAATAAATATTACCCTCAAAACTGGACCAAATCCCTATTAGACACTTACCAAAAACCCAATTGGACTAAATGACACACACCAGGACTTGATCAATCCTGGATGAGCCTCCCTTGGGTGAAGGTGTCTAGTGATAATGGCCGAAACACCTGATGATCCCAAGGTCCAGTACTGACAATGTGTCCAATTTTCCAAATGTAATAAAACCAAATTAATCCTGCCCCTCAACCTTACTCTAACCTTAATCATAGGTTTTTAAACGCAACCAACTTCTTAACCAAATTAACTCCTCTCCTCACTTGTACTTTAACCCTAATCCTAAACTCTAACCTTAAGGTCACTAACCTTGCCCCTAACCTTAAAGACACTAAACCTGCCCCTAAGCCCAAACCCTAACCTTAAGGTCATTAACCCTGCCCCTAACCTTAACCCAGATATCAACAGGAGCAGCTCTGTCCTCTGTAACCTCTGACAGGATACTGTAGTGAACCTGATTAGGCTCTTTTAATTATGTAGAGTAATGGTTTATGCTCTTTTATGAAAGAGGAACCATCCTACATATTTTATAGTTTTAAGAAGACTCAAAGGTTGTTTTCATCGATAAACTGTCGATAATATCCGTGGGTCTGTGTTTCAGTTCAATGAAGAGACAAGCTGAAAGTTAAAAGATTTAATTCTTCAAATTAAACTAATGATTTTGAAATAACAAGCAGAGGAACAACAATCAACATTGGCAACTTTGCTGAACAATCTTTAACAGTTGATATTGTAAACTTGCTCAAATAGACCTTGTGTTGGATGTGCTGAAGGTTGGGTGTGATGTGATGTGATTATGGATGCGTGTGTGTGAAATGTATTGAAAATTGAGAATAAGGTGAGATGAATGCGTGTGTGCATCTGATTTTGCTTCAGGAAGAAACAGGTGTCTGGGTGAAAAGTGATGGTTTGAATAAACTTAGGTTTTGTTGGAAAAGATGCATCAAAACGCTATCTACTGTGTCTGCCTCACCATACGAGGGCCCTCGTTCAGATCCGGACGTCAAAGGACGATGTTTCATCCAGGTCACCTCGGCTTGGCAGAGAAGACGAAGGTGTCCACCGGTCCGGTCCAGAGATGCTCCCTGGCACACGTTGATGATAAAGCGTTTGCAGATGCGCTTTCTTAAGGTTAATTACTCAGAAAATCAAAGACTCTGGTCGAGTCTGCGTTAGCGGTTGTAATTCAGCTATCCTGTCTGGCTTGACAGGAATAGCGTGAGGGGGGTGGGGGGGTGGGGGGGGGGAGCCGGTGGGCTCCGTTCCCCCGTTAGCGGTTGTTCACCCGTCCTCTCTCTCCCATTGTCAAACACGAACTGAATCAAAAGACTGAAACTTACCAAAAACCTTTCTCTTCTCAAAGCAAAACGTGTACGTCAGCAAATGTGTTTTGGAGTTTACTGTGAGAGTCTGTGTGTGTGTGAATGTTTGAGTGTGTGAAGGTCACCACTAAAACATCCTCAGAACATTATTTATTTAAGCAGTGATTCATTAGTTATTATGATTACCCAAAGCATAATAATCATTCATTTGATTAAAACACATTTATAATGAGCAAAGTGATAATACTGATCATGTAACAACTTAAAATAAAGGGAAGGAAGTTTAAGACTTTATGTTATGTTATGACTAGCTTTTCCATGAGAACACATCTTCTGGTACTGCAGGTGTTCAGATGTTATGGTTTCTCCCAGACTCGCTGGCATTCAGGTCTTAATCTGTGGGTGAAAGTTCTCAGCGACCCAGCTCTTGACCCAGCCGAGTCAAATGACCTTTGGCACAGAAAACCCATATTTCCTCACGTTACAGATCCCCCCTTTCGCGACGACATGGTGGTCAAGCACAAACCACCTGACGTCGTGACCTCATTAACGTGATGAACTCATGAAGGTAGACATGCATGTTCCAGATGAAGGCAGGAGTGATGAAGCGTCTCCACAGGTTTCGTGTAGAAAGGAGTATATCCTGATCAGATGATTAAGGCCCAAAATTGTTGTAATCATTGTAAAGTAATCCACTTAGGAAATCTCGAAAGCAGAGCTATTTCAATAGCAGTTAATTTTCATCAGCAATAATGTAAAGGTATATTCAAAGGATAAGGTAGCTCGTGTGTCCACACGGTGCTGGGCAGGTGATGTAACCCTCGGGCGTAGTCCAGGCGAAGTCCAGGGACGACCTCGATTCCTCTCGAACCACAACCGAAGCCCCATGCAACAGGAACCCAGGTGGAGTAAGGTGAAGACGACCCTCTGATGGCGGAGACCCCCACGGAATCGAAGCAGACATCGAAGACCGGACGAGCTCGGAGAAGGAGACACAGTGAGACAGCCCACACGATAGATTGCGCTTGATGCAAATCAAAGAAATGATCAAAAACCTATCTATGGGTACCTCTGGGAAAATGTGAAGGCATTTTGTGAATTATCTAAAGAAGAAATGTTCTGCACCCTGTTCTACATGTCATGTGAAAACATGATGCAGAGAAAACACAAATAAAAGAAATTAAATCCTAACTGATATGTGAAAACATGCAGGCACTCATTAAAGGAATATACTGAAAAAAACGAAAATGAAGGGCAAATTGGCTTGTAGCCCTTTAAGGGAAATTTTAACAAATTAAAATCTGTAAACAAAAATAATCACTCTACACAAAGCACTATTAAAAGATAGAGGGGTAAATCAGTTCTAAAAATGTAAATCAGTAGGTTAGTAATGCCTAAAAATGTGAGTTAGTAGCAGGACCCTGGCTGGAGGCAGGTAACCTGAAAAAAAAAACTCAAAGGATATCACATTTGTTAAAAATTCATCCAACAAAGTAAAAATTAAGTGAATTTGTAATGTCCCACCAGGTTGTGGAAAAGAATCCGGTCAGAATCAATTTGTTCAGGAAGCGGTTTGAATCTGGTGTTGCGAACCCACAGAGAAACGAGTTTGAATTTATCTCTGGGAGCCGTGTCATAATAGATTTGGTCATCATGCGGTTTGTATCTGGTGTTACGAACCCACAGGGAAACTTGTTTGAATTTACCTGAGGGACCCGTTTGGAACTGGAGCGAAGCGGATGGTTTAGTTGTTAGACCAGAACCCGATTTTACCTGTTCAAAGTTGTTTATCAGCTTATCGGAGGCGACGTTTATGCAATCAGAAATTGGAGTGAACTGGAGAAGAAGAGACGATGCTCGAAGATCAGGAGGAGGCTTCACACCCCCCTTTTGTTTCTCAGACTTATGCCGTGTGTAACGTGAGGAAATATGGGTTTTCTATCACAAAGGTGGTGCTGGACGCAGCTAGGTCAAAGCTGGGTCATTGAGAATTTCACCCACAGATTAAGTCCTGAACGCCAGCGAGTCTGGGAGGAAACCATAACATCAGCCACCTGCAGTCTACCAGAAGATGTGTTTACATGAGTGGTACCCAGACCAAGTCAAAACATAAAGTTTAAACTTCTTTTTCTTGATTTTAATGTTAGAATAACCATTATCATTTTGCTCATTATAAATGTGTTTAATCAAATGAATGGTTCTTATGCTTTGGGGTAATTATAATGGCTTAATGAATCCATAATTAGATAGTGTTGAGAATGTTTAGTACTGACCTTCACACTCAAGCACACAAACATTCACACACACCCACACACACCTTCCCACAGTAAACTCCAGACACATTTGATGACGCACATGTTTTGCTTTGAGAAGAGAAAGGTTTTTGGTAAGTTTTCAGTCTTTTAGTTCAGGTCGTGTTGGACAACGAAAGAGTGTGGACCTGAAAACCGAAAGGGGGGCAGAGCCGGCTGGCTCGTTTCTCCCCAACCCCCCCCCCCCCCCCCCCCCCCCCCTTCACGCTGTTTCTGCCAAGCCAGGCAGAATAGCTGAATCGCAACTTCTAACGCAGACTCACTACCGAGTCTTTTGATTTCTGAGTGAATTAACTTAAGAAAGCGCGTCGACAAAACACTTTACCATCAACGTGTACCGAGGGCAACTCTGGACCGGTTCGCAGCGCATCTTTGTCTTCTTTGCCAGCCAAGGTGCCCTGGATGAAACATCCTAAGGTGACGTCCCGGGTCCAACAGAGGGTCCGATTTTCGGTGAGGTAAAACACGACAGATAGCGTTTTGATGCATCTTTTCCACTAAACCTAAGTTTATTCAAACAATCACTTTTCACTCAGACACCTGTTTCTTCCTGAAGCAAAATCAGATGCACACACGCATCCATCTCACCTCCATCTCACCTCATATCACTCTCACAACTCACAACAGAAGGTCTATTTGAGCATTAACAGCATATCAACTGTTAAAAAGATTGTCCCACAAAGTTACCAATGTTGATTGTATTTCCTGTTTGTCAATTTCAAAATCATTAGTTTAATTTGAAGAATTAAAACTTTTAAACGTCAAACTGGTTTCCTCATTGAACTGAAACACAGACACTCAGATATTATCGGCAGTTTATGGATGAAAACAACCTTTGAGTCTTCTGAACAATATAAAATTTGGTTATTGATTTATTAAAATTAATATTCCGAATTAATACGTAGCATGGTTCCTCTTTCATAAAAGAGCATAAAACCACAACGCTACATTAATGGCGAGCGTATCCAGACTTCTATATCTGCGATTTATCTGATTTCTAACATCTAAAAGCTACGAACAGCGCTTTTCTCTGTGTTTCACTTTGATGTCTTATTTTGAAAAACACCGGAAGTTATTCCGCTGAAGTCACTCTTCCGGGAGACGTACTGGTGGAAACTTGACGGGGAAGGTCTCCGATCTCAAATTGACCGAAAATTACAGACCTAACTTTGATTTATCCCATCTTCGCCTTCGGAGCGAACGTGTGAGTTGTGCTTTTGACTAAATTCTGTCCATTTTGACGCACCGCCGCGTCTCTAACCTCTTCAGGTCGGAAAGCGACATTTCCGCTCTGAGCTTGCTGGGTGAGCTACCGTGAGCAGCTTATCCTCAGTCCTAACATTAAAACTAAATTCTCCGAACCGAAACTAAATTCTCGGACACCTTTCGTCTCAGTGTGTTGACACTGTGGGCGAGCTATTGTGGAAATTATTTCCATTGCATAGGCGACTGATCGAAGCCGAATCTAAACGGAATGCCCGTAGGCACCTACCGTAGCTTGATTGCACGGTAAACGTTGTAAGCCGGGTTATGGCCGTTACGCGTTACTGCATTCAGATTGCGTACGCTTTTTAAAGTCCGTATTAAAAGTGGAGCGAGATGCCTACTTGTTAATCGGGAAAATTTAAGTCTGGTCGCTACAGACAAAGAACGCTAGACTTGGCCGGAGAGCTAAGCTAGCAGGCCACAGTTAGACAAATAGGGAACGCGTCCCGTAAAATTGTCATACCATTTCTGACACAGTCAGTCTGTGTCCTCACAAAACCCGCGTTGGCGGTGATTCTTGTAATTCACTACGGTGTGTAGAATCTACATTTTGCTACGTTTGTCCGTCTGATACCAACACGGCAGCGTAGGGTTTATTATTTTTTGTTTTATTTTATTTTGGACCGGTGAGCGGGTCGGCTTTCGCAGCCCGTTGCTCGGATCCATGACTTTTTCTTCCATCTTGTGAAGTTGTGTGTATTCGTTTCTCTATCAACAGCTCCTTGTTTTACCCTGTGTCATAAAGTTAAGTTGAGCTACGGACGGTCCTTGAGTGTGAGATTAATTAAGGATCTGTACCGGGCTCATACGTCGACTCAGAAGGTAAAAACGCGAGTTGCTCTGAACTTAAAGAGGGATGGACGAGACACGACAAAATCTTTCTTGCACTGTTACACCTGATGTAAGGTTCTCTGACGTTCTGCTTCCAGAACATGCCAAGACGCAGGAGACTGCTTACCGGCCGAGCCTCGATGGTCCCTCCACCCGCCCGAACGGGCCCGCATTACGCGGGTGCCGCCGGTCGGGGACGGTGGGGACTAGTGGTAACGGTTCGGTGCCAGCTGCACTGGGTCGGAGGTGGTTCTGGTCTGCAATTCATGACGTGAATTCAAGCAACATGCTGTTTACAGTCATAACGCTTTTTCTTTACATTTATTTCTTCCAGGGGGTCAAAAACCCACCATCAATATCAAGGTTTGAAATAAACAACACTTTCTCTGCTGCTTTTAAGCTGAATAAATCTCTTGAGCCTATGGTTAACCTCTGTGACAAACACGTTGTGCTTAACCCTTTGGTTCCTGATGCTTCTTCTCTGTCATCCATGTTAGAGGCTGACCGTCTCTCCAGCATGGGTGTGAAATCTTCAGGCTGTGATCCACCGCTTCAGTCAGAGGTCTGCTTTACTCGTCAGTCCGCCTCATGCACAAACCAGCTTCTTTATCGGGGCGTGATGGAAACGTCAGCCGCCGTGAAACACTTGTGGTCTCCGGACGGAGCTACCAAGCCATTTAAGGGGTTTGTGCCCGGACATCTTGACCTTTATATGAATGACCTTGTCACTTTTCAGTTTGTGACCTCTGCTAATATGGTGGCCAATTCTTTTCTCCTTTCACAGGGGTGTGACTTAGTCTCTGGCCTCTGTGCTCTCTTTCCTGTGATTTCTCTTACAGGTGACCACGACGACGCAGAAAACCCTGCAGGTTCCAGTAGTCAAGTGGTCAGTGGCGATATTGAAGGAGGCTCGGTGGTTGCAGCGCACACCTCTCTCACGGGCTCGGGAAGACCACCCGGCCCGGGAGGTGTAGGTGCGTGCAGTGATGCTCTGCTCGGGGCCCCTCCTGACAAAAGGGGGGGTGCCGAGTGACACTGAGTTTTCCGTTGCGGACTTCAGGCTGTTCGGGGGAAACCCTCCTCCAAGTGGGCGGGTCATTGCAGGAATCGACACTGACCTTCCACCAATTCAGCTGACGACATTGACCTCCGACCCGGAGTTAGGTGCTGCACCTTCTACGGGGCGGAATTCTAGTCAGTCTGTAACTACTCTGGTTAAACCGGGTTTTTCTGATTCTGTGTGGGAACCTCCATCATTCTTGGGAATAAAGTATTCTTGGCTTCAGTTTTCAGGACAGACCATGTTCCTAAAGCTAGCATCATGTCTGTATCTGATTCTGAACATGGCTAGATTTGCTTTGACACCCGTGACACAACCATCCTTGGATCACTTCTTTTCAGAACCTCCAAGTCCAACACCTCCGGGTCTTTGGACATCTGAACACCTACTCTTTCAGCACGATTCAGGTGACAATGTGCATCTTCTTGGTAATAGAGCTTTTAAGAGCTTAAGAACTGTTCTTTGTTATGCTTCTCCTGTCTCACAGACACGGCATAAGTTTGAGAAACAAAAGGGGGATGGAGAGCCTCCTCCTGCTTTGCGAGCATCGGTTTCGCATTTCCAGTTCACTACTATTTCTGATCACAACAAAGTTGCCTCCGTAAAGCTGCAACCCAACTTTGAGCAGGTAAAATCAGGTTCTGATCTAACAGTTAAACCATCAGCTTCGCTCCAGTTCCGTACGGAACCCTCAGGTAAATTCAAACAAGTTTCCCTGTGGGTTCGTAACACAAGATACAAACAGTTTGATTACCAAATCGCTTATGAGCCTGCTCCCACAGATACGTCCAAACTCGTGTCTCTGTGGGTCCGCAATACCAGATTCAAAACTCTATACTGAACAACTCTATTCTGACCGGATTCTTTTCCACTAACTGGTGGACCGTTACAAATTCTCTCGTTTGTGGGATGGGTTTTTAACGAATGTGATATCCTTTGAGTTTTTTTTTCAGGTTACCTGCCTCCAGCCAGGATCCTGTTACTAACTCTCATCTTTAGGGATTACTAACCTACTGATTTACATTTTTAGAACTGATTTACATCTCTATCTTTTTATTAGGGCTTTGTGTAGCATGATTATATTTGATTACAAAGTTAATTTTATTTTGTTACTATTTCCCTTAAAGGGCCACAAGCCAATTTGCCCTTCATTTTCATGATTATTTCTTTTATATATATGCCTTTAATTAATGCAGCCTGCTGAGTCTCACATATCAGTTAGGATTTACTTTCTTTTATTTGTGTTTTCTCTGCATCACGTTTTACATGACATGTAGAACAGGGTACAGAACATTTCTTCTTTAGATAATTCACAAAAGGCATCCACATTTTCCCAGAGGCACCCATAGATAGGTTTTGATTGATTTCTTTGATTTGCATCAAATGCTATCTATCGTGTGGGCTGTCTCACTTTGTCTCCTTCTCCGAGCTCGTATGGACTACATCCCATCAGAGGGGTCGTCTTCACCATCCTTCAACTGGTTTCCTGTCGCATGGGGCTTCGGTTGTGGTTCGAGATGGGTCGAGGTCTGCACCGGACTTCGCCTGGACTACGCCTGGGGAATACATCACCTGCCCAGCTCCGTGTGACACACGAGCTGCTTATCCTTTGAATACCTTTGCATTATTGCTAATGAAAATTAACTGCTATTGAAATAGCTCTGCTTTCAAGATTCCCTAAGTGGATTACTTTACAATGATTGCAACAGTTTTGGCCTTAATCATCTGACCAGGATAGACTCCCTTCTACACGTGACCTGTGGTGACGCTTCATCGTTCCTGCCTTCATCTGGGATGTCTACCTTCACGAGTACATCACGTTATTGTGGTTGTGACGTCAGGTGGCCTCTGCTTGACCACCATGTCGTCACAAAAAGGGGGGACTGTAACGTGAGGAAATATGGGTTTTCTATCACAAAGGTGGTGCTGGACGCAGCTAGGTCAAAGCTGGGTCATTGAGAATTTCACCCACAGATTAAGTCCTGAACGCCAGCGAGTCTGGGAGGAAACCATAACATCAGCCACCTGCAGTCTACCAGAAGATGTGTTTACATGAGTTGTACCCAGACCAAGTCAAAACATAAAGTTTAAACTTCTTTTTCTTGATTTTAATGTTAGAATAACCATTATCATTTTGCTCATTATAAATGTGTTTAATCAAATGAATGGTTCTTATGCTTTGGGGTAATTATAATGGCTTAATGAATCCATAATTAGATAGTGTTGAGAATGTTTGGTACTGACCTTCACACTCAAGCACACAAACATTCACACACACCCACACACACCTTCCCACAGTAAACTCCAGACACATTTGATGACGCACATGTTTTGCTTTGAGAAGAGAAAGGTTTTTGGTAAGTTTTCAGTCTTTTAGTTCAGGTCGTGTTGGACAACGAAAGTGTGTGGACCTGAAAACCGAAAGGGGGGCAGAGCCGGCTGGCTCGTTCCCCCCCCCCCCCCCCCCCCCCCCCTTTCACGCTGTTTCTGCCAAGCCAGGCAGAATAGCTGAATCGCAACTTCTAACGCAGACTCACTACCGAGTCTTTTGATTTCTGAGTGAATTAACTTAAGAAAGCGCGTCGACAAAACACTTTACCATCAACGTGTACCGAGGGCAACTCTGGACCGGTTCGCAGCGCATCTTTGTCTTCTTTGCCAGCCAAGGTGCCCTGGATGAAACATCCTAAGGTGACGTCCCGGGTCCAACAGAGGGTCCGATTTTCGGTGAGGCAAAACACGACAGATAGCGTTTTGATGCATCTTTTCCACTAAACCTAAGTTTATTCAAACAATCACTTTTCACTCAGACACCTGTTTCTTCCTGAAGCAAAATCAGATGCACACACACATCCATCTCACCTCATATCACTCTCACAACAGAAGGTCTATTTGAGCATTAACAGCATATCAACTGTTAAAAAGATTGTCCCACAAAGTTACCAATGTTGATTGTATTTCCTGTTTGTCAATTTCAAAATCATTAGTTTAATTTGAAGAATTAAAACTTTTAAACGTCAAACTGGTTTCCTCATTGAACTGAAACACAGACACTCAGATATTATCGGCAGTTTATGGATAAAAACAACCTTTGAGTCTTCTGAACAATATAAAATTTGGTTATTGATTTATTAAAATTAATATTCCGAATTAATACGTAGCATGGTTCCTCTTTCATAAAAGAGCATAAAACCACAACGCTACACGTGTCTGTGAGACAGGAGAAGCATAACAAACAACAGTTCTGAGGCTCCTAAGAGCCTTTTCACCAACAAGATGCACATTGTCACCAGGATCGTGCTGAAAGAGCAGGTGTGCAGATGTCCAACGACCCGGAGGTGTTGGACTCAGAGGTTCTGAAAATGAGTAATCCAAGGATGGTTGTGTCACGGGTGTCAAAGCAAACCTGGCCATGTGTAGAATCAGATACAGACATGTCGCTAGCTTTAGGAACATGTTCTGTCCTGAAAACTGAAGCCAAGAATACTTTTCTCCCAAGAATGATGGAGGTTCCGACACAGGGACAGAAAAACCCGATTTAACCAGAGTGTTTACAGACTGACTAAAGTTCCGCCCCGTAGAAGGTGTACCACCTATCTCCGGGTCGGAGGTCAAAGTTGTCAGCTGAAGTGATGGAAGGTCAGTGTCGATTTCTGCAATGACCCGCCCGCTCGGAGGAGGGTTTCCCCCAAACAGGTTGAAGTCCGCAACGGAAAACTCAGTGCCACTCAGCACCCCCCCCCCCACCCTTTGTCAGGTGGGGCCCTGAGCAGAGCATCACTGCACCCACCTACTGCTCTCGGGCCAGGTGGCGCCCCTGGGCCCGTGAGAGAGGTGATTGCAGCAACCACCGAGGCTTCCTCCATATCGCCACTGACCACAGGACTACTGGAAACCGCAGGATTTTCTGCGCCGTCGTGGTCACCTGAAAGAGAAGTCACAGGAAAGAGAGCACAGAGGCCAGAGACAGAGTCACACCTCTGTGAAAAAAGAAAAGAATTGGCCACCGTATTAGCAGTGGTCACAAACTGAGAAATGACAAGGTCATTCACAGAAAGGTCAAGATGTCCAGGCACAAACCCTTCAAATGGTAGGATGGCCACGTCTGGAGGCCATAAGTGCATCACAGTGGCTGATGTTTTCATCTCGCCCCGTGAAAGAAGCAGGTTTGTGCATGATGTGGACTGATGATGGATGCAGAGCTCTGACTCAAGCGGTTTAGCACAGCTGGAAGAATTCACACCCATGCTGGAGAGATGGTCATCACCTGACATGGTGGAAAGGGAAAAAGCATCAGGAACCTCAGGTTTAAACACAAGCTGTTTGTCAGAATGGGTAACCACAGGTTCAAGAGATTTATTTAGATTAAAAACAGCGGAGAAAGTGTCATTTATTTCAAACCGTGATGTTAATGGTGGGGTTTTGACCCCCCTTAAGAATAAAGGCAAAGAAATAGCATTATGACTGAAAACATCTTAGTGTCTAAGTTCACATCAGGAAGTGCATAGCAGAACCACCTCTGACCCAGTGTAGCTGGTACCGAATCGCCGTCACCCATTCCCAGGTCCGGGCCTTTGGGCTCCAAAGTCCGTACCCCCACCGCGCCAGACCGGCGGCTCCCGGCTAAGGGTTGGCCGTCTGCGTACGCGGCGGGACCAGCGTGGTCCGGCCGGTAAACAGTCTCCTGTGTCTTGGTGTGTTCCGTAAGCAGAACGTTAGAGAACCTTACATCAGGTGTAACAGCACAAGAAAGATTTTGTCGTGTCTCGTCCATTTCTCACTAAATACAGAGCAAATCGCATTTTTTACCTTCTGAGCCCACATATAACACCCGGTTCAGCCCCTTTAATTCATCTCACAATTAATGACTGACCGTGGCGTCAACTTAACTTTACGGCACAGGGTAAAACAAGGAATTGTTGATAGAGAAATGAATGTAACACAACTTCACCACAAGATGGTAGAAAAAGGCATGGAACCGGTGTTCTGATAAAACGTCCTACTTTGACAAAACGTCCTACCCGTAGGATAATTTTACGGTGTCCTCTGATAAAACGTCCTACTTGACAAAACGTCCTACCCATAGGATAATTTTACGCTGCCTCATGACAAACTGCCCTACTTTGGCCAAATGTCCTACTGTATGTAATTTATGCACATTTCTGCTGCCAAACAATAATTCCAGCACAAATTTAAGTAGGTATGACAGTTTACCACTTAACTTTGCCAATCAGAGTATGTTTGTAGCTGATATTCATGAAGCCAGTACGGTTTGACACTTCTTTTTACCCATTAAAGTGTGCTTGTAGGTCATATTCACAAAGGTAGCATGCTTTGGCACGTAATTTTTATGCTTGTAGTTTATAATAACAAAGGTAGCATGGTTTGGCACATACTTCTATGCTTCTAGTTTATAATAACGAAGGTAGCATGTTTTGGCACGTAATTTTTATGCTTGTAGTTTATAATAACAAAGGTAGCATGTTTTGGCACATAATTCTTATGCTTCTAGTGTATAATAACGAAGGTAGCATGTTTTGGCACGTAATTCTTATGCTTCTAGTTTATAATAACGAAGGTAGCATGTTTTGGCACGTAATTTTTATGCTTGTAGTTTATAATAACAAAGCCCAACTTCAGGCGGCGATTCAAAACACTTTCCTTCCCATGATGACTAACATGATGAACATGATTTGCGCTCTTCAGAAAGACGGCGAGGACGTCAAACAATTCATGCGTGATTCTCAGGCGACACGGGCTGCAGGTCCGGGTTTGCCTGAGAAGCCACAAAATGAGACTGGAAGGCTGCAGGTTGATGTTTTCACAGGTTCTGATTCACAGGAAAACAACAACACCTCTAAGGAAAGCGACAACACCTCTCCGGTCGTTCCATCCATGGCGATGTTAGGCGATGAACCCGCGGATGACGACCGCAGTACCACTACTACCACCGCCGTAAATGAGAAAATTTTGCTTGCACCTCTGGTCGTGAGAAAGGGATCTAATAGGCCCGCAGTGGAGGTCACTGTAAATCAGAGACATCGCTGTGTCGCATTATTAGACACAGGAGCGGACATCTCGCTCATCAGCGGAGCTCTTTACAGCAGCATGTGCGAACAAAGGGGGGAGGACATCTCAACCCCCACACTCATTTCGGGCCCAAAGGATTTTGACGAGTTCTATGGCGCTCCCTCGCCCGCGGCTGCGACGGCTGAGGTCAACATCTCGATAGGGGGCATGTCCTTTAAACACCTCGTGTACATCACCGAGGAGATGCCGATGCCCATGCTCTTAGGGTTGGACTGTCTCCAACGCCTTGACGCTGGAATCAGCGGTGCGTCCGGACGACTGTTTGCACGTGTGCGGGAGCCAAAGCCGTGCAAACTGTGGCCCGACACAGGCGGACGCCCTTCGGTGGCGTGTCTTTCGCGGGGGTACGCGATTTCGACCTCACCACCACTCTCGAAGCCACCGGGTAGACCCCCGGAACTTCTGTTACAGATTGAGAAGGTCATGGACCACTTCTACGACCAGAACCTGCGAACTCACCTGCTGGCAGCATTCTCGTTCGCACAGGCATCTCTGGGAAAGTCAGCTGAAGGCAGAAAAACTTATTACGATAAGAAAGCCTCACATTCCGAACTCGATGTAGGTGACCAGGCCTGGTACTACATTTTCGCTCCCGAATCGGGTAACAATAATGCGACCTCGGGGAAGCTGGCTAAGAAACTTTTGCCCAGATGGTCGGGTCCATACCTGATTACAGATAAGATCTCTCCGGTCGTGTATCAGATCAAGATCGCCGACAAAAACAAGGCGCCCGTCTACAAATGGGTACACAGGGACCATATCAAACTGCACAAGGGTCCCACAGATTTGGCCGATACCAACAACAACAATCCACCGACTTCAAAAGGGGGGTGATAAATACGTCCCGTTGGTTCCACAGATTTCTATCTCTGATTACACAAATTTGTTTGTTTGTGAGTGTACATGGTTGTCTTTCCTGTTATACGTCACGTGCAGACTTAAGGTGTGTTGGGACGGACATGCTGTGGGCTCCTGGAGTCAGGTAAAAGGCCAGGTAACAGTGAGTAGGTTAGGCCACATAGTACTGTTGTCCAAAATTTTGTTTTTTAATCTTTCCTAATCACATTTCCTTAGGGGTACATTAACATGAACATGATTACTAACCACTGATTTACATTTAAGTGCTGATTTACATTTCTGTTTTTTATAGTACCTTTGACCAGTTGATTTTAACAGTGAAAATTATGTTTGTGATTATCAATTCTTTGATTTATCCTACTGGGCTATAACCAATTTTGCCCTGTCCTGACACGAGTATTTACAGTGAGGATTCACTGATACCAGTTAGGGTTTCTTTCATTTTTCTGCTTCTCGCATCATCCCTTTTTGCATCTTACACAGTCAGGGCTGCATCCATTTCTTCACTTAATGGGTAATTACACTTAAAACTAACACATAGTACAAAAGGCACTCATAGAGTTAGGTTTTTATTACTTTTATTTCTTTGATGACATGAAATGCACTTTTGTCGTGTCTGCATTGAAGTGCCTACATTGTGCTCTCTCTCCTCTGCTGAGCTTATGAGGATCCTGCGTCCTGGGGGTGGATCCGTGACTCGTCATCTGCATCGACTACTCCTGGGGGGTGCTCCGGCTCGTTGGCCTTGGACGACTGTGGTTCCGGCATGGCTGCTGGGACACCTCATTCGTTGGGATTACTGTCACCTGCTCTTCCCTTTTTGTGGATTACGATAGGTACTCTTTCAAACTTCAATTTTTATTAGGAATATTGCCCTGCCTGCGGATACAACAATTGATTTTTAATTGGAATACTACCCTGTTCGTGGATACGTTGAAGCTTTGCTCCTGCTTTGCTTTATTGCCCGTGAGGATATGACGTTGCTGTTGCTTCGTTTATGGCTTCCATGGGGAATAATTAATAACCTGCTGACTTGTGTTCTTCCTGAGGAGTAGGCGAGACTGTTCTCCGGCGTGGGGTTCGTGCCTCACCACAGATGGCTGTTCCCTTGGGATCGCATCCGGTTCTGTTGTGAAGATTCTTCATAACTTGGGTTTGTTCAACGACCAAGTGGTCTCTTGAAGGACCACATTGACCTTGAAAAGGGGGATATGTAAGGTTATGAAGTTCATGGTTTTCAACTCCATACAGCTGGCCCCTGGGCACAATAACACCGTGTAGAAAAACCAAGGTCGGGTTGTTCCTCAGACTGTTTACATTCCAGGAGAAGAGTCCGAAGGAGAAGAAGAAGCTTTACTTAATCAAAGTACTTTATTTGTGATTAAAATTATTAAGCAAAACAGATGTTGATCAACAATAATCAAGTGAATGATCTGTGAAATAAATATGTCATGAATTATGTTTAATGAAACCAGGACTACGGTGCAGACATACTGATCCTCATCTCCATAGAAACGCATGACACATTGTTCCAACCAATCAGAGCTTTCGGCTGCCGCAGGAGAATCTGGTGTTGACTTCAAGTGTCCGATCTACTTTACTGAAACTTATCAACAATTCAGAGATATAAAACAAGGCAACGCCATTTTTAAGTGAGTTCCATTTTGACTTCAGTTCTATTCACCATCATCCTAAAGACAAGCGCAGCCTGGCCGGATGCGTTTTCTTTAAACTAAGAACTGTGAAACGAGAGATTTTCGTCGTTTAACAACCAGACGACGTCCTTTCAAAATAAGAGCACCTGCTGACGCCGCTGAACGGTACCGGGTCGACCCTCCAGACGGGTTTTGAAACGTTGTGATCGCTGCACCGACAGCTCCACCGTACATCCGAGGTTTCCAGACCTGGCAATTCCTGATCTACTTGGGAGACCCCACTGGGTACGTACACGGCAAAATAGCGGCTCATGTCATCACTTTATAAGCCTCGTGATATCTAGTCATAACAAAGACGACCAGATTCGATTACGTCATCCTAGAGAATCTGAACCAGACACACACACTCACACACACGCACCAACACAACATCCGAATCCATTCTCATCCATCACAGAGTAGTCCTGGTAGATTGTTTAGAATTTATAATTCAGAAATTAAAGATTCTCAAACGATACCATATCTCTCTCTCTTTTCTTGTCTCAAAGTCAATACAGAGTGTTTAATTAAACTCCCTGATGATAAAAACAGCCTATTCTTCTGTTTATAAAAGTGAACTACTAACAGTGTATTAAAATACAACATTAGATAGTTACATCACTTTAATTCCGTTACAGTAGCATGTTTTGGCACATAATTCTTATGCTTGTAGTTTATAATAACGAAGGTAGCATGTTTTGGCACATAATTTTTATGCTTGTAGTTTATAATAACAAAGGTAGCATGTTTTGGCACATAATTCTTATGCTTGTAGTTTATAATAACGAAGGTAGCATGTTTTGGCACATAATTCTTATGCTTGTAGTTTATAATAACAAAGGTAGCATGCTTTGGCACATAATTCTTATGCTTGTAGTTTATAATAACGAAGGTAGCATGTTTTGGCACGTAATTTTTATGCTTGTAGTTTATAATAACAAAGGTAGCATGTTTTGGCACATAATTCTTATGCTTCTAGTGTATAATAACGAAGGTAGCATGTTTTGGCACGTAATTCTTATGCTTCTAGTTTATAATAACGAAGGTAGCATGTTTTGGCACATAATTTTTATGCTTGTAGTTTATAATAACAAAGGTAGCATGTTTTGGCACATAATTCTTATGCTTGTAGTTTATAATAACGAAGGTAGCATGTTTTGGCACATAATTCTTATGCTTGTAGTTTATAATAACAAAGGTAGCATGCTTTGGCACATAATTCTTATGCTTGTAGTTTATAATAACAAAGGTAGCATGTTTTGGCACATAATTTTTATGCTTGTAGTTTATAATAACAAAGGTAGCATGCTTTGGCACATAATTCTTATGCTTGTAGTTTATAATAACAAAGGTAGCATGTTTTGGCACATAATTTTTATGCTTGTAGTTTATAATAACAAAGGTAGCATGCTTTGGCACATAATTCTTATGCTTGTAGTTTATAATAACAAAGGTAGCATGCTTTGGCACATAATTCTTATGCTTGTAGTTTATAATAACAAAGGTAGCATGTTTTGGCACATAATTTTTATGCTTGTAGTTTATAATAACGAAGGTAGCATGTTTTGGCACATAATTCTTATGCTTGTAGTTTATAATAACAAAGGTAGCATGGTTTGGCACTTGTTTGTAGAAGCAGTCTGCATGCCAAGGTTCTTAAGTTATACAGCTGTCACCATTGAAGTGATTGGAACACCTGACTATATAAACTTTGACAATGAACTCACTCCATTATAGTTACAGTATATATTTACTGAATATATTTACAGATACATATATTTGACATTTATAGATCCAACAGAACACAGGGACAAAGAACTGAAAAGGAAATTTAATGTCAACTGTCATACCAAACCAGTAAAATCTGGAACACACTGCATTTAGCGTTTTGTGTGTGCCAGTGTGTCCTCCGATTGGAGATGAATGAAACTCATGAAAAATCTTCCTGGCATCATCCATGGTTTTTACTACTCTTCTGGTTCCAACAAAGAGTTCTCCATCTGCAGTAAAACAATATATATTTAGAATTTAATGTAACCACATATATGAGTTGTTAGGATTAACAATAAATTACTGACCCTTTTATTTGAATTTTGAGGCATATCTTCTGAGGTTTTGCCTCTGAGCCTTGTCATATCCTGAAGGGTAGGAGCCCGCAGAAATGAATGTGTACATCTCTTCCCACTTCTTCTCCATATCTATGAATGTAAGTAGACATTTTCTTCTGAGCTTCAATATGTGCAGTTAACAATGCAAATAATTTAACTTATTAAATAGCGACATTACCGAAACAGCCTTAAAACACCGAAGCTGCGGATTCAGAAGTGTTGTCCAAATACCACATGTCCAGTAACCACAGCAGACTTAACCAAAGCTGCAAATTCGACAGTTTTGTGCAGAAAGCAGATAGCGACTTTACTTTAATATTGACAAACAATCACGAAGGCTTAAATAAATCAATAAAAAGTATGAATACTTAACTACTTACCTATTTTCCTGCAAATCTGACAACGGAGTAGCATGAAATCACAGCTGGATGCGCTTTGCTTCCTTTTTGTGTTGTGCGCATGTGCGCACATGCGCAGGAACGACGGGTAGGACGGTTTACGGGGTAGGAGAAATTCCCGGAACACCGGCAGAACGGAGGCTGGGAAGCCTGAATCCTTTCACCGGCCCAAAGAGAGTGAAACCTACGCGGCCGCGTTGGTATTAGACGGATAAAACTCCTGTTTTACTCCGCCTGAAGGCCACGTAGCAAAATGTCGATTCTACACACCGGAGTGATTTACAAGAACCACCGCTAAAGATTTAGCGGATTTTAGGACGCAGAAGCACTGCGACAGAACGGTTTAACTGCTTATCGGGACGCGTAACCCGAGCGTAATTCGGAGTGGCTACTTAGCTCTTCGGCTAAGCCTGTAAGTATCTGGAGCGACCAGAACCAAAATTGCCCAATTAGCCAAACGTCCCTTAGCGACGAGGTAATGTTTAGGGTCTTTAGCGTTCCCACTCTGGGGTGGAGATACGCTCTCCAGCGTGTTACGTCTTACAGCGAGATTAATATTCGCAAGTTAAGCAAACTATTACTGCACGCGAGGTTCACCGGAAAAAGGACAAACGTGGATCAGACGTTGCCAGAACGGAATAATATCCGACGGGGATGAATGTATCTCCGATTTTAGAAATGCTCGCACACAGTGTCCAAAACACCGCGACGAAGGTCTTACTTTTAGGCAAAGGGATTGTTACTCGAATTAAGCGGCTAGCTGTTAGCTCACCAGAGGAATCAGAGCGGAAAGTTACATTTCCGACCTGAAGAGTTCAGAGACGCGATGTCCCGTCAAAATGGACAGAATATAGTGAAAGACCCCACTCACCCAGCCTCTCACCGAAGGGCGAAGATGGGAAAACTCACAGGATTTGCTCAATTTGAGGTTAATTTGGCATCGGAAATTTAGATGGAACTTCCACAGAAATATCTTCCCCCGGACGTCTCCAGAGGACCGAATTTAGTGTAGAACGACTTCCGGTTTTTCAGACATCAAAGTGAAACACAGAGAAAACGCGTAATTTTGTTAAAAATTAGCTTTTAGATAGATATATCGCTGATATAGAAGTCTGGATTAGGTCGCCAAAATGTAGTGAAACTGATTAGGCTCTTTTAATTATGTAGAGTAATGGTTTATGCTCTTTTATGAAAGAGGAACCATCCTACATATTTTATAGTTTTAAGAAGACTCAAAGGTTGTTTTCATCGATAAACTGTCGATAATATCCGTGGGTCTGTGTTTCAGTTCAATGAAGAGACAAGTTGAAAGTTAAAAGATTTAATTCTTCAAATTAAACTAATGATTTTGAAATAAATGCTCCTCCTTGAACCGTCACCTTATCGTGGTGGAGGAGTTTGAGTGCCCTAATGATCCTAGGAGCTATGTTGTCTGGGGCACTTAGTGGAAAACGTGCTTTGGTTGGCCACTAGAATATTTCAGCTCAACCAGCAGCTCAGTAGTGCGCACACAGCGAGTTTTTACCCCTGTGAGGCTCAAAATATCTAACTGGTCAGATATTCACCTCAGCGTCTCGAGAGGCAGAAAACTCAGTGAAAATCAGGCGCACATGGCGAGCAATCTGCTGAGCAAACAGTCATTCGAGGCCGTTTGCTCAGCTGATTGCTCTCGTGTGTGGCAGGCTTAAACATCTTGCCAAAGGTTTGTAGTTGAAACAATGGCACATTTTCCAAAATGTTCATGTGCGTTGTCCTTGTGTTGTCTTTATGCATAAATAAATAGAATGATTTGTTCAAATTTACAATACTGGGACTTACCACACGTCCTCAAAAATCCAGAGGTTTCCTCACGCAGATAGACAGGAAGGGCATGGAGAACAGTGGTACGCCTTGTGTGGACATCATGTAATTCCTAAGAAGATTAAGAGTGTAAATACTGTCAAGTTTACTAATCAAACTTAATGCCAAATTGCTCTGACCAATTTTCCAAGACAGTGATATCTGCATCTAAATCCAATGATAAACTGCTGAATTCAAAAGTTAATTTGAAGTGTTTAACATTACATAATACGGAGGGGTATTAGGGCCACTGAAGAAAAAATTCTGAAAATAAATAAAATTAATAAAGTCAGAATTCTGACATTTATCTCAGTATTCAATTGTTTCCTTCAGTGGCCCTAATACTGCCTTATTGCCTAAGAGTATTAGTCACTGAAGAAGAAAAAAAGAATTGAGAAAAAGACTCAGACATTTTCAAAATTCTGGGATTTAAGTCAGAATTCTGACTTTTTTCATAAACCTAAAACAAAACAAACAAAAAACTATTTAGGAATTTTTTGTTAAAAAAACCCAAATCAAAACAAACAAAAAAATAAAAGCCTGAATTTTAAGATTTAAGTCAGAATTCTGATCCCCCCTCATAATCTTCCCCAATTTCCTTTTTTTTTTTTTGTTTTAGGTACCAGTCAGAACTCTGAGATTAAACTCAGATTTATGACTTATTTTCTCAGAATTCTATTTTTTTTTCTTCAGTGGCTCCAATACTCATAGCATAAAGACATTACCTGTAAATTGTATATTCACCTGTGCATCATGGGCTTTGACAATGTCAGCCAAAGCATTTGCAGTCTTTCCAGTTTTGGAAGCTTTCTGTATGAATAAGGCCATCAAATGAGGAGTGTGGTGATTTAGCTGCGCATAAAAGGTGTTAGGACGGTTCTGGTTTGTGATTCGTTGAAACTCTGCATACACCTGCATTAATGAAAGAACAGTACAATAAAAACAATTATTAATTTATGATGAATGAAATACAGCAACGCTACACGCAATGTGAAATAGCATGGTCAAAGATAAAACCAGATGAAAGAGCTGATCCTCATTACCTCAGCTGGCATATGAAGAGCAGGCCAGAGGTCCATCAGCTCTTTCACAGGAGGGCAGGACATGACTCGTCTGTCGTCTCAAGGCAAATGTTGTCTGCATCATCCGGCTAATAACACATATGTTTCTCTCAGTCTTCTTTACTTCCTCAACAACAGCCTGCCTCATACAGCCCAGACTAGAGGGGTCTTCTCCTTGAGGAAAGTTAGGCAGGAAGTTCTGCACGCTTGGATGTTTGAATGGGAAGGTTCATTCTCTGGGTTTCTTTGGCTTCTTTTCCCAGCATTTACGGAGACCTCCTGACATCCAGCTCTTCTCTTCTTAGTCCTGTAATTTTCCTTTTTGAACTTGATGCTGTTTTTCCATCCATTCCAACCACTGTCAGATCCTGCTTCTTTTAAACATGATGTTTGCTCACAAGACCATTGCTATTTCTTTGTCACTAGGGTAAGCCTTGAACCTACTGTATATATGGTAGATGCCAGATTCTTGACAACTGAAGTCTTTCATTCTTTTCAAATTCAGTATTCACATCTCTACGTGTCAGCTCAATGTCAAATGGAAATTTGGGAATCTGAAAAGGACCTGGGGGCCATCTGCTTAGACGCTCTGGGGATGACACATCTGAAAAGGTATCAGTTGATGCAACAGAACGGGAATCCTGTGTAAGGGAAATATGAACAAAGGATTTTTGTGGTAACTCCTCTATGTCAACAAGGCAAGTGAGCCTTCCATCAAAGTCTGGATCTTCGTATTTCAAATTGAAATCACAGTCAAGTTCCAGTTTTTCTTTTAAAATCTTAATCAGTTCATCAAAAGAGGCCGGACAGGAGTCAAGTTTTAATTTAATTACACGGTCAGATTCGACAGCACGTAGGATCATGTTTCGTGGGGCTTCAGCCGCCATCACTGTAATAAAGAAATGAAGAGATATTTAAGTCAAAAGCACCTTAATACAGAAAACATAGGGCTTTCATAAGTTTTTTGAATGTTAACAATCATGAATAACAGCCTCTGTGCCAAAGCGACAGTTTTAAAAGACAAATCTGTATACATATATACATACATACATATATAGTCATGTTATTTAGAATGTGCCATCAAAAATACAGATTGTGAGAATTACTCACCAGTGTTCTTACTTCTGTCTCACTTGTATGAACCTCTTGGGGGTCAACAGCAGCATGCCATCAATCTTGTGTGCAGAGAGTGGGGTTGGATCATTGAAGTCTGACTTTAGATTCATAGACAGGCTTCCCAATGTGGCTGACAGCTCATAGGAACGCAGATACTCTACATTTACACATCTACACCAGGAAGCATAATCAGTAGAGAAAAAAAACTTTGTGAATCACAAGGTAGATCTGTGTTAGTCAGCAAAATTTAGGCAGTCCTCCACTATATATGAAGCTATGTGAGAAGATTCAAGTGTAATTTGACTTATCCACACAAAGCTAAAAACATAACATTTAAAGAAAAGAATCTGGAGCAACAGCGTACAGTAAGGACAAAATTTACAACACTAAAATACTGTGAAATTAATAGAAACAGCGTTCTGCGGTTCAAGATATGTGCAACTGAGCACTAGTTAATTTGATGATAAAAACATTAACAAAATTTCGATGTATATGTGTGTATTAAATAAAACTTTTCACAAAAACTGACAAACTCCCGCCAGCGAACTGAACTTCCTGTTTTTTTTTTTTGTCCTCAGAACATCACGTTTTTAAAAAACTATGGAGGAGACAAAAATGGAGGGAAGGAGGGAACATATAGCATCGAGATCAGCACTGCTTCGTCTCTTGCGGTCACAATCCTCTTCTACGGTTAAAAAAGCAGGCTGCTTGCAAAGCTATGGCACAGGTGCTACGGGGAAAATAGTTTACAACACAGACTGATTTTTCATCGCTGTACAAGAGATCACTGCTCATTTACTTTTAATAAATGGACGTTTAAGTTTGACTTGGTGGCGCTGAGCTCCCGCTTTTATTTTTTTCTCAGAACGTCACGTTTAAAAAAAATACAATGGAGGGGACAAAAATGGAGGGAATAAGTCTCTAGAAGTCTAATAAAAAGTATCTAAAGTAATGCTAACCTTCAATAATGAGAAAGCGCTGCTCGTTTCATTTAATAAACGGACTTTAGTCGCACACAACGTTAATAACACAGCTAACTTACACGATGACTTAGCATATTAGCTTGCTACGTGGCCAACATTACTCACCATGTCCGTCTTAAAAACATTTAAGCAACTTTTATGGTGGCTACTTACATTTAGCTCAGTGGTGCAGAAGCATCGACTGTCAAGTGCAGAACAGAAGCGTGACATCCGACAGTTAATGCACCTCCGACCCTGCTCTTCTTCTCGGTCTGCCCAGAAGCTTCGAGAGCCGACTGAGCAAATGCTACAAAATAAAAGCACTTCCTGTGCGTGTAATTTCACAATAATTCGTAATTTCATGCTTAATATGTTATTTAGGACAGCCAGACAGAGTACTTTCTTCATCCCTATGAAAATTATTTTTACAGAAGTCCAGTACCACTCAATACTCACACTTAATTGACTAGTTATTTCGAAATAAGGCAAAGATTCAAGCAAGGATAAACTTAATATGGAGGAATATGTTAAACAGAAAGGACATGTCAAAAAAAAGGACTGATTTCAAAATATATAAAGCTTTACAACAGGATTTGACTGTTAAGAATACAGATATTAAAGAAAAATGGGAACTGGAAGTGAACATAATGATGACAGATGAGGAATGGGAGGAAACACTTGAAGCAGGCCATAAACTAACTAATAGTCTGTCTTGGAGGGAATTTGAATGGAAGGTGAAGGCGCATATTTTAAAACTCCACTTATCATGTCACGTATGTGAGAATGCTGTTTGTAGATTACAGCTCAGCATTCAACACCATTGTTCCCTTTAAGCTGGACAGGAAACTGTCTGGACTGAGCAGCTCCCTCTGCAGCTGGATCCTTAACTTTCTGTCTGACAGACGCCAGGTGGTCAGACTAGGCGGCACCACCTCATCCCCCGTCACACTGAACACTGGTGCTCCGCAGGGGTGTGTGCTGAGCCTTCTCCTGTACTCACTCTACACCTACGACTGCACGGCCACGAGAAACTCCAACATCATTGTGAAGTATGCGGACGACACCACAGTGGTAGGTCTCATCACCAACAACGATGAGACGGCCTACAGGGAGGAGATCAGCGCCCTGACCCACTGGTGTCAGGACAACCGTCTCCCTCAACGTCACAAAGACAAAGGAGTTGATAATGGACTTCCGGGAGGAGCAGAGGAATACACACCCCCATCATCATCAACGGCGACGCTGTGGAGAGGGTGAGCAGCTTCCGTTTCCTTGGAGTTCATCTGGCTGAGGATCTTACGTGGTCAGTGCACACGGAAAATACGGTGAAGAGTGCACAGCAGCGCCTCTTCTTTCTCAGGAGACTGAAAAGATTTGGCATGAGCCGCCGCATCCTCAGGACCTTCTATCGCTGTGCCATTGAGAGCATCCTCACTGGATGTATCTCCACCTGGTATGGCAACAGCACCGCTTACAACCGCAAAGCTCTCCAGAGAGTAGTGCGGTGTGCAGAAAGGATTATTGGAGGTGAGCTTCCCTCCCTCCAGGACATCTACAGGAAGCGGTGCCTGAGGAAAGCGGGGAGGATCATCAAGGACTCAAGTCACCCCAGCCATAAACTGTTCAGACTACTTCTATCAGGAAGGAGGTTCTGCAGCATCCGGTCCAGAACCAGCAGACTGAGAGACAGTTTTTTCCATCAGGCCATCAGACTGCTGAACACTTCGCAGACACCTCACCCTCACTACTGAAACTCCCACATTACACACTCCATACTGTACATTAATGCCACTGTTTTGCACATACCAGCCTCTGTACGTTTTATATCTCTTATCTTATTGTTTACTTTATTCATTTGTAAAACACGTATATACACACTATACACACACTCACACGCACACACGTAGAACAATATATTAAAAAAATAATAATAATATACTTGCATAAACATTTAGTAATGTATATACATTACAACTTATACATATTATTACTTAGATTAGCCATTTTTATATTTTACTTGTTTTTACATTACTGTATTTTTGCATAACTCTGTTGCTGTGGAGCTCGCACACAAGAAATTCACTCGCATGTACTGTACCAGTGTACCTGCACATGTGACGTGACAAAAAAAGTGATTTGATTTAAATAGTAACGTTTCAAATTTATGTTGGAGAAAATGCGGGCTAGTGGGAGACTTTTCACATATACTTTTGTTCTGCCCTAAATTCATACCATTCTGGGAAGGTGTTAGGGAGAAATTGAAAGAACCTGGAAGGTGAAATTACAATTTAAGTTAAAATGGTTTGTACTGGGAATGCTATACAAAAATTCTTACACACATAATGGAGACATACGTAATCAGAATTCTGCTTATGACTGCCAAGAAGTGTATTAAGGTTTTATGGCTGGACACAGAACCCCCAAGGGTGGCACAGTGGAGAGACAGAGTTAGACAGGTCTACAAAATGGAACAAATTAATGCAAGACTATGACTGGGACTAGTGAAATTAGAAAAAATGTGGGAACCAATAAAACAAATGTTAGAAAGATAGTACTCTCATGTGAAAATTATTATTATAAATTTTTTAATGTATTTTTGTCTTTTGGGTGAGTTATTTAGCTAGATCAAAGTAAAATGTAGAATGTATTAGAAAGCAGATAAGATGAATACAGAGAAAGCTTGTCAGAACTACAGTGGGGCAAAAAAGTATTTAGTCAACCACCGATTGTGCAAGTTCTCCCACTTAACATGATGACAGAGGTCAGTAATTTACATCATAGGTACACTTCAACTGTGAGAGACAGAATGTGGAAAAAAATCCATGAATTCACATGGCAGGATTTTTAAAGAATTTATTTGTAAATCAGGGTTGAAAATAAGTATTTGGTCAGTAACAAAAATTCAACTCAATACTTTGTAACATAACCTTTGTTGGCAATAACAGAGGTCAAACGATTACTATTGGTCTTTACTAGGTTTGCACACACAGTAGCTGGTATTTTGGCCCATTCCTCCATGCAGATCTTCTCGAGAGCAGTGATGTTTTGGGGCTGTCGCCGAGCAACACGGACTTTCAAATCCCTCCACAGATTTTCTAAGGGGTTGAGGTCTGGAGACTGGCTAGGCCACTCCAGGACTTTCAAATGCTTCTTACGGAGCCACTCCTTTGTTGCCCGGGCGGTGTGTTTGGGATCATTGTCGTGTTGGAAGACCCAGCCACGTTTCATCTTCAAAGCTCTCACTGATGGAAGGAGGTTTTGGCTCAGAATCTCACGATACATGGCCCCATTCATTCTGTCCTTAACAAAGATCAGTCGTCCTGTCCCCTTAGCAGAAAAACAGCCCCAAAGCATGATGTTCCCACCCCCATGCTTCACAGTAGGTATGGTGTTCTTGGGATGCAACTCAGTATTCTTCTTCCTCCAAACACAACGAGTTGAGTTTGTACCAAAAAGTTCTACTTTGGTTTCATCTGACCACATGACATTCTCCCAATCCTCTGCTGTATCATCCATGTGCTCTCTGGCAAACTTCAGACGGGCCTGGACATGCACTGGCTTCAGCAGCGGAACACGTCTGGCACTGCAGGATTTGATTCCCTGCCGTTGTAGTGTGTTACTGATGGTGACCTTTGTTACTGTGGTCCCAGCTCTCTGCAGGTCATTCACCAGGTCCCCCCGTGTGGTTCTGGGATTCTTGCTCACCGTTCTCATGATCATTTTGACCCCACGGGATGAGATCTTGCGTGGAGCCCCAGATCGAGGGAGATTATCAGTGGTCTTGTATGTCTTCCATTTTCTGATAATTGCTCCTACAGTTGATTTTTTCACACCAAGCTGCTTGCCTATTGTAGATTCACTCTTCCCAGTCTGGTGCAGGTCTACAATTATTTTCCTGGTGCCCTTCGAAAGCTCTTTGGTCTTGGCCATGGTGGAGTTTGGAGTCTGACTGTTTGAGGCTGTGGACAGGTGTCTTTTATACAGATAATGAGTTCAAACTGGTGCCATTAATACAGGTAATGAGTGGAGGACAGAAAAGCTTCTTAAAGAAGACATTACAGGTCTGTGAGAGCCAGAGATTTTCCTTGTTTGAAGTGACCAAATACTTATTTTCCACCCTGATTTACAAATAGATTCTTTAAAAATCCAGCCACGTGCATTCATGGATTTTTTTTCACATTCTGTCTCTCACAGTTTAAGTGTACCTATGATGTAAATTACTGACCTCTGTCATCATTTTAAGTGGGATAACTTGCACAATCGGTGGCTGACTAAATACTTTTTTGCCCCACTGTATATGTACTGATTGGTGATTTGGTTAAGTTGTAGAGATCTTATGGCCACAAGGAAATTCGAACTTTGTTCAGGGAAACACTGCCCTGGAGAGGGGAAGAAAAAACTCAAATGCATCTCCATGTAAATGTTGTCGTTCTAATTCAAAAATAAAAAGTTCCAAATATATATATATATATATATATATACATATATATATATATATATATATATATATATATATATATATATATATATATATATATATACATATATATATATGTATATATATATACATATATATATATGTATATATATATACATATATATATATATATATATTATATATATATATAACATATATATATTATATATAAAACATATTATAATATATTATATAAATATAACAACACTAAGAGAACTTTAATCAATCATAAATAACGTTGTTACCATGTTCCGAGAATGTGGTTCTAAAAATGTTCTCTAACAACGTTATGAGAACTTTCATCAATCATGAATAACGTTGTACAGACATTATAAGAACGTGGTTCTAAGAATGTTTTCTAACAACACTAAGAGAACTTTCATCAATCATAAATAACGTTGTGACCATGTTCCGAGAATCTGGTTCTAAAAATGTTTTCTATCAATGTTATGAGAACTTTCATCAATCATGAATAACGTTGTACAGACATTATAAGAACATGGTTCTAAGAATGTTTTCTAACAACACTAAGAGAACTTTAATCAATCATAAATAATGTTGTTACCATGTTCCGAGATTCTGGTTCTAAAAATTTTCTCTAACAAGGTTATGAGAACTTTCATCAATCATGAATAACGTTGTACAGACATTATAAGAATGTGGTTCTAGGAATGTTTTCTAACAACACTAAGAGAACTTTAATCAATCATAAATAATGTTGTTACCATGTTCCGAGAATCTGGTTCTAAAAATGTTCTCTAACAACGTTATGAGAACTTTCATCAATCATGAATAACGTTGTACAGACATTATAAGATTGTGGTTCTAAGAATGTTTTCTAACAACACTAAGAGAACTTTAATCAATCATAAATAACGTTGTTCCCATGTTCCGAGAATGTGGTTCTTAAAATGTTTTCTATCAACGTTATGAGAACTTTCATCAATCATGAATAAAGTTGTAAAAACATTATAAGAACATGGTTCTAAGAATGTTTTCTAACAACACTAAGAGAACTTTAATCAATCATAAATAACGTTGTTACCATGTTCTGAGAATCTGGTTCTAAAAATGTTCTCTAACAACGTTATGAGAACTTTCATCAATCATGAATAATGTTGTACAGACATTATAAGAACACGGTTCTAAGAATGTTTTCTAACAACACTAAGAGAACTTTAATCAATCATAAACAACGTTGTTACCATGTTCCGATAATCTGGTTCTAAAAATGTTCTATAACAACGTTATGAGAACTTTCATCAATCATTAATAACATTTTACAGACATTATAAGAACGTGGTTCTAAGAATGTTTTCTAACAACACTAAGAGAACTTTAATTAATCATAAATAACGTTGTTACCATGTTCCGAGGATCTGGTTCTAAAAATGTTCTCTATCAACGTTATGAGAATTTTCATCAATCATAAATAACGTTGTTACCATGTTCCGAGAATGTGTTTCTTAAAATGTTCTCTAACAACGTAATGAGAACTTTCATCAATCATGAATGAAGTTGTAAAGACATTATAAGAACATGGTTCTAAGAATGTTTTCGAACAACACTAAGAGAAATTTCATCAATCATAAATAACGTTGTTACCATGTTCTGAGAATGTGTTTCTAAAAATGTTCTCTATCAATATTATTAGAACTTTCGTCAATCATGAATAACGTTGTAAAGACATTATAAGAACGTGGTTCTAAAAATGTTTTCTAACAACACTAAGAGAACTTTCATCAGTCATAAATAACGTTGTTACCATGTTCCGAGAATGTGGTTGTTAAAATGTTTTCTATCAACATTATGAGAACTTTCATCAATCAATAATAAAGTTGTAAAGACATTATAAGAATGTGGTTCTAAGAATGTTTTCTAACAACACTAAGAGAACTTTCATCAATTAAAATAAAGTTGTTACCATGTTTCGAGAATGTGGTTCTAAAAATGTTCTCTATAAACATTATTAGAACTTTCGTCAATCATGAATAACGTAAAAACATTATAAGAACGTGGTTCTAAAAATGTTTTCTAACAACACTAAGAGAACTTTAATCAATCATAAATAACGTTGTTACCATGTTCCGAGAATCTGGTTCTAAAAATGTTTTCTAACAACGTAATGAGAACTTTCATCAATCAATAATAACATTGTACAGACATTATAAGAATGTGGTTCTAAGAATGTTTTCTAACAACACTAAGAGAACTTTAATCAATCATAAATAACGTTCTTACCATGTTCCGAGAATCTGGTTCTAAAAATGTTCTCTAACAACGTTATAAGAACTTTCATCAATCATGAATAACGTTGTACAGACATTATAAGAACGTGGTTCTAAGAATGTTTTCTAACAACACTAAGAGAACTTTAATCAATCATAAATAACGTTTTACCATGTTCCGAGAATCTGGTTCTAAAAATGTTCTATAACAACGTTATGAGAACTTTCATCAATCATGAATAACATTGTACAGACATTATAAGAACGTGGTCCTAAGAATGTTTTCCAACAAAACTAAGAGAACTTTAATTAATCATAAATAACGTTGTTACCATGTTTCGAGAATGTGGTTCTAAAAATGTTCTCTATCAACATTATTAGAACTTTCATTAATCATGAATAACGTTGTAAAGACATTATAAGAACGTGGTTCTAAAAATGTTTTCTAACAACACTAAGAGAACTTTCATCAGTCATAAATAACGTTGTTACCAGGTTCCGAGAAAGGGGTTCTAAAAATGTTCTCTAACAACGTTATGACAACTTTCATCAATCATGAATAACGTTGTACAGACATTATAAGAATGTGGTTCTAAGAATGTTTTCTAACAACACGAAGAGAACTTTAATCAATCATAAATAACGTTGTTACCATGTTCCGAGAATCTGGTTCTAAATATGTTCTCTAACAACGTTATGAGAACTTTCATCAATCATGAATAACGTTGTAAACACATTATAAGAACATGGTTCTAAGAATGTTTTCTAGCAACACTAAGAGAACTTTCATCAGTCATAAATAACGTTGTTACCATGTTCCGAGAAAGGGGTTCTTAAAATGTTCTCTAACAACGTTATGAGAACTTTCATCAATCATGAATAAAGTTTTACAGACATTATAAGAACGTGGTTCTAAGAATGTTTTCTAACAACACTAAGAGAACTTTAATCTATCATAAATAATGTTGTTACCATGTTCCGAGAATGTGGTTCTAAAAATGTTGTCTATCAACATTATTAGAACTTTTGTCAATCATGAATAACGTTGTAAATACATTATAAGAACGTGGTTCTAAGAATGTTTTCTAACAACACTTAGAGAACTTTCATCAATCATAAATAACGTTGTGACCATGTTCCGAGAATCTGGTTCTAAAAATGTTCTCTAACAACGTTATGAGAACTTTCATCAATCATGAATAATGTTGTAAAGACATTATAAGAACATGGTTCTAAGAATGTTTTCTAGCAACACTAAGAGAACTTTCATCAGTCATAAATAACGTTGTTACCATGTTCCGAGAAAGGGGTTCTTAAAATGTTCTCTAACAACGTTATGAGAACTTTCATTAATCATGAATAACGTTTTACAGACATTATAAGAACGTGGTTCTAAGAATGTTTTCTAACAACACTTAGAGAAATTTCATCAATCATAAATAACGTTGTGACCGTGTTCCGAGAATCTGGTTCTAAAAATGTTCTCTAACAACGTTATGAGAACTTTCATCAATCATGAATAACGTTGTACAGACATTATAAGAATGTGGTTCTAAGAATGTTTTCTAACAACACTAAGAGAACTTTAATCAATCATAAATAACGTTTTTACCATCTTCTGAGAATGTGGTTCTAAAAATGTTCTCTATCAACATTATTAGAACTTTCGTCAATCATGAATAACGTTGTAAAGACATTATAAGAACGTGGTTCTAAGAATGTTTTCTAACAACACTAAGAGAACTTGCATCAATCATAAATAATGTTGTTACCATGTTCCGAGAATCTGGTTCTAAAAATGTTCTCTATCAACATTATTAGAACTTTCGTCAATCATGAATAACGTTGTAAAGACATTATAAGAACGTGGTTCTAAGAATGTTTTCTAACAACACTAAGAGAACTTTAATCAGTCATAAATAACGTTGTTACCATGTTCCGAGAATGTGGTTCTAAAAATGTTCTCTATCAACATTATGAGAACTTTCATCAATCATGAATAACGTTGTACAGACATTATAAGAACGTGGTTCTAAGAATGTTTTCTAACAACACTAAGAGAACTTTCATCAATCATAAATAACGTTGTTACCATGTTTCGAGAATGTGGTTCTAAAATTGTTCTCTAACAACGTAATGACAACTTCCATCAATCATGAATAACGTTGTACAGACATTATAAGAACGTGGTTCTAAGAATGTTTTCTAACAACACTAAGAGAACTTTCATCAATCATAAATAACGTTGTTACCATGTTCCGAGAATGTGGTTCTAAAATTGTTCTCTAACAACGTAATGACAACTTCCATCAATCATGAATAACGTTGTAAAGACATTATAAGAATGTGGTTCTGAAAATGTTTTCCAGCAACATTGTGAGAACTTTCATCTATCACAGATAATGTTGTGAAAACGTTCCGAGTATAAGGTTCTATGAATGTTTTCAAACAACATAATGAGAACTTTCATCAGTCATGAATAACGTTGTTAAGACGTTCCAATAATGTGGTTCAAAGAATGTTTTCTAACAAACATTGTTAGAACTTTCATCAACCATAAATAACGTTGTAAAGACGTTACAAGAACATGGTTCTAGGAATGTTTTCTTTCAGCATTTTGAGAACTTTGATCAATCACAAAAACATTATATACACGTTCAGAGAACATTGTTATAAAAACGTTTCCTATCACCGTTATGAGAACTTTCATCATGCAGAAATAATGTTGTTACAACGTTCTTATAACAATCTTCTAAGAACATTTTCTATCAACGTTACAGCAACATTAATAACGTTCAAAGAACATTTTGAAAACATTACTTTAGCCACGTTATGTACTAACATTAAAAAAACTTTTAAAGAATGTTAGCGAAAGTTATGGGAACGTTCCCTGTTAGCTGGGTAGATCTGACTGAACAGTCTCGTTGTGTAACCTGTGTGGTTTAGTTATTCTTCCTCGTTACAGAGCTCGTTTTTGTGTTCATTAGAATACTCGTTAAAGAGTTCAGCTCACCCTTTTGGTGTAGCTTTTTTGTGTTTGTTTTATTCCTTTAGTTTCCCGGATTAGTACCGGCATTTTGTGTTTATTGATTTTAGTGTTTTTTTCCCAGTATTGGATGATCCTTCTGTTTAGTATTGTTAATTCCTCATTGTGGACGTCCTTTTGGTTTTGTATTCATTTTGTCTTTGCCTGCATAAAGCAGTGATTTTTAGTTAATAAACTCCTCTAAGAGAGTGAACCTTGGTTTGGTCCGGTAATTCACATATCTTTCTTTACGCCCTCAATACCATCATCTCCTAGACGAGCTGGGGGCCGTAAAAGCTAATGACTGTAAACAGAAAGGAGGGGGTGCTTTGACTGATGCACTAATGCAGCAAAGCACTATGGGATTTGTAGTCTTTGTGGCACACCAGCCAGTGGGCCAGTTAATACATATTTAATATATGATCTAGTGGGCTAAATCTAAATCTACTGTGGGCCAGATTTGGCCCGAGGGCCTGAGTTTGACGCCTGTGATGCTTTTCTAGTAGAGAGTTTAGGACATCTCCGTCCAGCAGAGGGAGCTGTTGGTGCAAAAGTAGTTAGAGCAGACAGAAAAGACTTTCTGAAGAGATGATTTAGTTTGAGCCTGGATGAGTTCAGCTCACATGTAAGCAGGTTGGGTCGATGTGAAACAACCTTTTTATTATTTCTGCTGGTTTAGGGAATTACTTTTCTGTTCTTGTCTTTGGAAAAAAGTCTCAACCCCTAAAATCTAACCTGTTACTGAAGAAGTGAAGTTTCATCAGAAATGATCAGAATGGAGTCAAATGGAAGGAAGTTGAACCTGGCCTGGTTTTGCTGACAGATACCTGGTTTGTAGCTCAGAGCAAAAAGCAATCAGACCAGACTACAAGAGCTGCTGGTTCAAAGATGGAGGCAGAAGGTCTGAACACTCCTCCTGGTGCACTAAAGGAGCAGCTGGCTGTGGGCCAACATGCTGATAATACACCAGACTGAGTAGGAAAAGAGGCTACATTCCACTTCTGATAAAAACACCCAGCATACACTGCTGCAGGAGTGGAGTGCAGCTGTATTGAACCATGAAACAGACCTCTAGTCACCTCTGGTGTGTCATCACCTTCAGAGGATGACATCATCACCACGTCTCAGTGAAATGTTGGAGTTTTTAGAAACAGTTTAAATGTCTTTGCTCGGCAGACGTGAGAGGAAGAAGGAAGTAGAAGGTTGTTTTTCATTGGTCCAAGAAGAGACCTGTTGTAGTTCCAGAGACTTCCTCCTGCTCCACCTGCTGCTTCAGTTCCAGCAGCAGCCTGAGCTGTTGGACTGGAAACCAGTCAGAGGAAAGATGTTAGAGAAGATGTCCACTTAGAGAGTCTGAAGGTTCACATGTTTTATCTCTCAGAGCTTTTATTAGAGAAGAGAAAATCATTTCACATCAGTCACATCTACATTTATTCCATCTGAGACCCTCAGGTCAGACTCTCAGAAACAGCCTTTTCCTGATTCTGTTTGTAGATCTGAGAGCAGGTGTGAGCGTCTAGATGTTGTAGTCAAGGCCGGATTAACCATATGGCCAACTGGGCAATTGCCCAGCGCCCACGAACTCTAAAGGGCCCTCGGCAGCAAAAGCACGAGCAAAATACTATGTCTGTAATCTCTGCTTTATATTAAACTAGGGTGACCATACGTCCTCTTCTCCCCGGACATGTCCACTTTTCACTCTCTGTCCGCTGTCCGGGGCGTCCGGACTGGGGGTTCTTGTATTGATGAAAATGTCCGGTTTTTCATCCAGGAGCAGGGATCGAATTATGGGGGAGCTGGATATCTTACACATTCAGGGGAGCCGGAAAAAAGTTTTCTACCTATATTACATCATTTATGGACTCTTTTGAGCAGAGAGCTCAGACAGCAGCACAGCGCTGATCGTTGTTGCGCAGCGCTCCAGGCTGCTGCTTCCAGCGCACGGTCCATTCTCAAAGTGGCGCAACCAAAAAACTATAATTAACACACGATCGTTCATGTCCGCACATGTTCTCTACTTTCTGTCTTATTTGTACCTGAAGCGCTCTGCTACTGCGGAGCTCATCACCTGTGCTGCGGTGATTTCACCTCACTGAAGCGGCATCGAAACGCGCTCTCCGCTTTGCGGGCAGGAGATCCCTTTGATCTGCTCAAAAGTAACTGATGAGGTAAAAAAGTAAGAATCCAGGCAGCAGATTTTCTGGAGAGTTTAGAGGAGATGCAGGAAGATGAGAGACAGACAGGACAGGAAATAGTTAAATAAAAACAAGAAAACCAAACAAAGTGTTGAAAAGTAAAATGTCGGTAGATTTATCTCCACTACACGTTTTTACCTGTAAAAAACAATAAGTTACACACATGTAATACCGTAAATCCTCTAATATTTGCCTATATTTAATTAACTGCCGGGTATCATATTTTGGCCGGTGTCGGAGTCAGCGGAGGTGAATAATGGCCGTTTTTTTATTGTGGCCAGGTGGAATGTGGTAACAAGCAAGTACGGGGGGCGGTTGTGTCATCCGTCTCACTTTTGATTTGCCAGTGATAGACCGCGAGGGTAACTTTAACCGTGCAGAGACGAAGAGGAGGTGAAAATTTGACATCACGTTCAAAGAGAACGTGCTGATTATGCTGCAGAACACTCTGGGGAGCAGTAGCAGGGGTTGTATGAACTAGTCACTAGTCGACTTCACTGCTCTATAGTGACTTTTTATGCCTGTCATCGACTAGTCGCTGTCACGTGATAATGACCGGCAAGATGCAGTCCTCGGAAAAGACAGCAGCCTGCTGTCAGCAGGTGACAGGTGATACGCCCCGATCCACAGCAGCATCAGCATCAGGCACAAATAAAAGAATAATAAAACAAAAAAACATAAAAGGAAATGAGCCGACATGAACGATCGCGTGTTAAATTAGTTTTTGAGGTGGCGACACCTGATTTGATAATGTTACTGTGGCCGTGCTCAGGACGCAGATGTCTGGAGCGCGTCAACAATCAGAGCGTTGCATGCGCAAGCTGGTTAAGGTTAGGATGGGGTGAGGGGAAGGTTAAATTGCAAGAGGGTAAACGTCACAATTTGGTTAAATGTCCGTTTTACGGCGGGTGTCAGATACCGACGCTCTGGCACAGCGCGTTGCCTCCCGTGGCCGGCAAGCAGCGCGCACTCCGCTGTTTCAGCGGTCGGTAGATCTTTTAGAACTGCAGTTCAAAGGTAACTCATAAGGTGAATATATATGAACCCAGGTAGCAGTTTCTCTTTAGGATTGAGAGGAGATGCAGGAAGATAATAAACAGAGACAGGACAGAAAAATAGTCAAATAAAAACGAGTTAGTTTTTGTACCTGGTGGTTGCAACAAACAGACACCACTGAAGGTAATCAGAAGTGAGGAACAGAAAATGAAATAATTATTTTAATGTTTAGAGCAGCAGGAACTCCGAGAGGCTGCAGACACATCAGTGAGTTTGCGGCTGCTGCGCAGGGGGAGGGGGGGGGGGGGGGGTGGCTGAAGCAGAAACTACCGTTGTTAAAAGAAATGTTTGTAACTTTGAAAATGTGGGCGCAATTTTAATTGTCAAATACTCCAGTGAACCATTAGTTCATTTTGCTCAAATAGAAATTGAGGCCTGCCTCTAATTCTGGTCCTCCTTCCAATAAAGGCCTGGAGCTTGATGAGCTTGAGTCTGTCATGTTCTGCGGGTGGAGATGGCAGACCATGTGGGGTGGTGGGTTTCAGGAGGCTGAAGAGCAGGCAGACGGATGAAAAAAATAAAAAGATGTTTAATCGTAGACTGGGAGCGACAGGACAAACGAACATGCACAAACGACAATGAACCGACAAAGACAGCAACAAGGAGGGAGGTATAAATACACAAGGGAATCAGGAACACACGGGCAGAGTAATCAGGGACAGGTGAGAACAATTAGGCTAATCAGGGCAGGAGAGACACAGTCAGGGAGGCTGGGGTGGATCATGACAGAGTCAAATACAGACCCGGGCCTGTATTAGAGGATTTACGGTATTTATGCATCTGATACAATTCAGATCACCTTCAAAACTCAGTCACACACCCAGGGCCGTTTCAAGACATTTTGGGGGCCAAGGCAAAATGACCCCCCCCCCCCCCGCCCCATAACTGGGCTCCCCAGAAGCCTCTGTGTAATTCATACCCTCTCCAGGAGTGTTAGTTATACAGTGTTTATAAAAGCCCCTCAGACATTACTGACATGTTCTAATATTATCAGATGAAAAACTAAATTATCAGACATGTTTCTCATCTGCTTCTTTTCTAAACTTGCAAAAAGTAACAAAACCATGTGAAAGCCACTATTTGTGGACTGTCAGATGTGCTGCGGAGCGGAGTGTAGCTAAGGCGAGGATCCAGACCGGGGAGGAAGCAGGCAGACAAGTAGGATTCACTACACAGATTTATTAGGACGCACGCTGGACAATGAAACAACACAAGACACAGAACAGAAGGGGGTTTAAACAGAGGCGGAGCTGGCATGAATGGCGCCCTGTACGAGATCCCCCTGTGACCCCAAACCCCCCCCACCCCCCCCCCACCCCCCACCCCCACCACCACCACCAGCTCGCCACTTCAATATGAAGAAGATCAGTTCAACATGGGGAAAAAAACCTGACCTGTAGGCCAGAGAAACGTTCATTAACACATCAAGTTCGATTCAGTTTACCGGTAAACATATCACAAATGTACAACAGGTCAATTATTAATCATCTTGGCTACGTAGCTCAATCTATACATTCCAGTAGCGTTTGCTACAAACAAATACAAAAACAGCAATAAAGGAAAACAACTGTCTGACAGACAGCATAGCCGAATTCAAGGCAACACATAACAATAAACATTCGATTGCTCTTGGTTTCAAGTTAAGCCCATTAAAGTGCTTAAGTAAGTAAAAGTGTTTCAAAAACAGCGTTTTTGAACCGGAGTTCTGCTCGCGGTGGGAACTCCACCGAACAAGGTCATTTTTTATAGCGAAAACCATCGACTGGTCACTGACAAGTAAAAGGGTGTTATTGGTAGATGTTAAGAACACTTACCGCTGAGGTAAAATGAGAGTATAAATGAATTGAGGGGAGAAAAACGCTTTGTTTTCCAACGCCGTTCTAAAGCAACAAGCTTACAGCCACAGCAGGAGTCGAGCCCGGAAGGATTCCCCCACAGCCAGCTTTGCCGCGACGTGGAAGGAGCCAATCAGGAGAGGAACCTCACAACAGCTGACGTGGGTCATGTGACATGGAGTAGTTAATATGGGTTACACTTTGTTGTGCTTTTATTACAGAGATATTATTAGTATCATCACTATTATTATTAAGAACATGCGATTTCTATGTTTTGTTTATGTATTGGTTGATGCTAAAAAAAAATTTTAGAAAAAAAAAAAAAAAAAAGGAAATTAAATGCTGCCCCCTGCAGACCGCCGCCCTGTTCGGCCGCACTTGTTGCACATATCAAGCTCCGCCACTGGGTTTAAATACAGGAGGACCGGGAGCTAAGGTGATTGGGAAAACGAGAGGCAGGTGGGAGTAATTAACAAGACACAAGGCTGAACCAAACAGGGAGACAGGACAGGGTGTGACAGAATACCCACCCCCCCACCCACCCCCAAAGGGCGGATCCCAGATGCCCACAGGAACAAGGAGCAGGGCGGGAGGAGGGGGACCCGGAGGGAGGGCCCAGAGGAACCGAGGGACCGATGGAGAGGTGGCAGGGACCAGCAGACTCCGGGGGCCAGCGCCTGCGGCAGAAGAGGAGGCGACGGGCCCTTGGAGGCCGGCGCCTGCGGCAGATGAGGAGCTCTGCAGGTTGGGCCGGGGACATAGTCTCTGCAGGCTGGGCCGGGGACAGAGCCCCTTGGATGGGCTGGACCGGAGCGACCTTCAGAACCACTATTGGAACTGGAGACGGCGGAGACGTTGGACCAGAGGGAGCGTCAACCTCTAGAGTAGAACGAGCGTCGACCTCTAGAGTAGAACAAGCATCGACCTCTGGAGTGGATAAGATGACTTCAGAGACTTCGACTTCAGACGAGACGACTTCAGAGGCGACTACTTCAGAGGCGACGACTTCAGACACGTCGACTTCAGACACGTCGACTTCAGAGGAGACGACTTCAGAGGAGACGACTTCAGACACGTCGTCTTCAGACACGTCGACTTCAGACACGTCGACTTCAGAGGAGACGACGAGCGTCGACCTCTGGAGTGGATAAGACGACTTCAGAGACTTCGACTTCAGACGAGACGACTTCCGACGAGATGACTTCAGAGGCGACGACTTCAGACGAGACGACTTCAGACACGTCGACTTCAGACACGTTGACTTCAGAGGAGACGACTTCAGAGAAGACGACTTCAGAGGAGATGACTTCAGACACGTCGACTTCAGAGGAGACGACTTCAGAGGAGACGACTTCAGACATGTCGACTTCAGAGGAGAAGACTTCAGACACGTCGACTTCAGACACGTCCACTTCAGAGGAGACGATATCAGACACGTTGACTTCAGAAGAGACGACTTCAGACACGTCGACTTCAGAGGAGATGACTTCAGAGGAGACGACTTCAGAGGAGACGAGTTCAGACATGTCGACTTCAAAGGAAATGACTTCAGACATGTCGACTTCAAAGGAGACGACTTCAGAGGAGATAACTTCAGAGGAGATGACTTCAGACACGTCGACTTCAGAGGAGATGACTTCAGAGGAGACTACTTCAGAGGAGACGACTTCAGACACGTCGACTTCAGAGGAGACGAATTCAGACACGTCGACTTCAGACACGTCGACTTCAGAGGAGACGACGAGCGTCAACTTCTGGAGTGGATAAGATGACTTCAGAGACTTCGACTTCAGACGAGACAACATCAGAGGTGACTTCAGAGGCGATGACTTCAGACTAGACGACTTCAGACGAGACGACTTCAGACACGTCGACTTCGGAGGAGACGACTTCAGAGGAGACGACTTCAGACACGTCGACTTCAGAGGAGACGACTTCAGACACGTCGACTTCAGACACATCGACTTCAGAGGAGACGACTTCAGACACGTCGACTTCAGAGGAGACAACATCAGACACGTTGACTTCAGAGGAGACGACTTCAGACACGTCGACTTCAGAGGAGACGACTTCAAACACGTCGACTTCAGAGGAGACGACTTCACAGGAGACGACTTCAGACACGTCAACTTCAAAGGAGACGACTTCAGAGGAGATGACTTCAGACACGTCGACTTCAGAGGAGACTGCTTCAGAGGAGACGACTTCAGACACATCGACTTCAGACATGTCGACTTCAGAGGAGACTGCTTCAGAGGAGACGACTTCAGACACATCGACTTCAGACACGTCGACTTCAGAGGAGACTACTGTAGACACGTCGACTTCAGACACATCAACTTCAGAGGAGACAACATCAGACACGTCGACTTCAGACACGCCGACTTCAGAGGAGACGACATCAGACACGTCGACTTCAGAGGAGACGACTTCAGACACGTCGACTTCAGAGGAGACAACTTCAGACACGTCGACTTCAGAGGAGATGACTTCAGACACGTCGACTTCAGAGGAGACGACTTCAGACACGTTGACTTCAGAACACGAGGAGGTGTCGACTTCAGAACACGAGGAGGTGTCGACTTCAGAACACGAGGAGGTGTCGACTTCAGAACACGAGGAGTTGTCGACTTCAGAACTGCAAAGGGCGCCGACCACAGGACAGGACTAGGAGTCGACCACCATCGACTTCTGGTCCGGGGGCGTCGGCTTCTGGTCCGGGGGCATCGACTTCTGGTCATTCGACTTCTGGACCGTCGACCTCTGGACCGCCGGCCTCGGAACCGGAACCGTCTGCTTCTGGACCGGGGGCGTCGGCTTCTGGCCCGGGGGAGTCGGCTTCTTGCCCGGGGGAGTCGGATTCTGGTCCTTCGACTTCTGGACCGTCGACTTTTGGACCACCAGCTCTTGGACCGGAACCGAAACCATCCGCTTCTGATCCGGGGGCGTCGGCTTCTGGCCCGGGGGTGTCGGCTTCTGGTGCGGGGGCGTCGACTTCTGGTCCTTCAACTTCTGGACCGTCGACCCTTGGACCGCCGACTTTTGGACCCGAACCGCCTGCTTCCGGGCCAATACCATCTGCTTCTGGGCCGGTCCCGTCTGCTTCTGGGCCCAAACCGTCTGCTTCTGGGCCCGACTCGTATGCTTCTGGGCCGGAGCCATTGACGTCTGGAGGGGACGCGGAGCCGCTGTGGGAGGGGCTCCCTGGACCGGCTGTACTGGAAGCAGAGCGTCCACCGGGGCCACCGCTGGAGCAGGCGGCGACAGAGCAGGTGGCGCTGGGAACGGTGAGAGGAGGGAGGACAGACCGTCCAGCTGAAGCTCTTTGAGGCTGAGCGTCCGATGGAGCTGGACGAGCTCAGCCCGGAGACCGGCGAGCTCCGCTGGGTGGACCCCGGGCTTGCTCCTCTGGCTCAGAGACGAGGAAGCTGCATGCTGGCCCGAGACCTTCTCCTGGCGGTTCGGGGAGATTAGAGCGTCCAAGTGAGACTCCTGGAGGCTGACGAGCCGGCGGATCCGGCCGAGCTCCGCCTGCAGTTCTAGCAGCTGGAGACGGGACTGGTGGTCTGGCCGGGTGCGTGTCCAAACTGCCGCGCCGGGCAGGGACAGATGCAAGCTCACAGCTCCGTCCCGAGACACCGGATTGTGGTGGAGTCCAGCGTCTTTCCCCACGCCATGGACCGACTCCCGGGAACAGACAGCCAGCCTCGTGCCATCGTAGCCGGAGCGATCCGGGAGCGTCTCCCCATCCAAACTCCCATCCGGTTCCGGAAGGGCGGCGAGGATCGCCGAGGCTGACGGTCGGGGACGTCGGCGGCGGTGAGGAGGAGCTGGGACTGGAGACGGAGAAGCCGGCTGGTGGGTCGGTGTAAGCCACCGGAGCAGGTACTCCCACGGAAGAATCTCCCCGCTGGATCCTTTACCGGGTTTGGGTCGGTTAATTCTGTCAGACGTGCTGCGAAGCAGAGTGGAGCTAAGGCGAGGATCCAGACTGGGGATGAAGCAGGCAAACAAGTAGGATTCACTACACAGATTTATTAGGACGCACGCTGGACAATGAAACAACACAAGACACAGAACAGAAGGGGTTTAAATACAGGAGGACCGGGAGCTAAGGTGATTGGGAAAACGAGAGGCAAGTGGGAGTAATTAACGAGACACAAGGCTGAACCAAACAGGGAGACAGGACAGGGTGTGACAGAAAGTTTCCATGGAGTGTGTGACAACTTATTTTTTCATTGATCCTATCGTCTAATCTCACAGCTGAAACAAGCATCCTTAATAATCTGTGCACAGGAAGCGTACCGATGCTGTAGTAAAACAAAAGGTATAATAATTTCTTAGTAATAAAACCTTGTTGCAGCACTAAAGCAGAAAAATGAGATTTTGCAATAAATATGCTAAATATTTACATATGAATTGTTTTAAAGCCCTTTTATTGGCAGAATCTGATATTAATTTAGTTCTTATAAAAAAATGGGTCTCAACATGGTTTGTGTGGCGTTGCCATAGTGTGATGTCATAGGCACAGATCCCCTGTCCTCTTGTTTGGAAATGGAAATATGGTCACCCTATATTAAACAAGCTGTCCACCCGGGCTTTTGCGCTGCACAGAGACGCTTCGCTGCCAATGACTTTGAACGTCAGTTGAGAATCAGTCTCATGCAGACTGACCAATGAAGAGAGGGCCTTAAGATAGGACCCTCTCCTCATTGGTCAGTCCACATGAGGTGGGTCAAAGGTTACCCTGAGCGGGTTACGTGATGTCAGGCATTCAACTATTGAGTATATTTACTGCATATTAGAGTAAAATATTCTGTATGTGTTATGGGCTTTGAGTAATTGTTTTCTCTGTTACCGGGGACTTCACACAACTTCGGGTCCTTGGAGGAGAAGAGGAGAGCAGAGGAGAGAGTGGGGGCGTGAGCTCCTGCTGCAACGAGGTGCAGGGTTGCCGGAACAACGGGGGAGGATCCCCGCAACAAGGACAGACAGCGGCAATATCGAGGGGAGGAATCTCCAGGACGCGGATCAGGGATCACACCTGCAGCAAATGAACTGATTGCTCGCCTCACCTCTTCAAACAGGATGTAAACAGTTCATGGACGCTCCGACGGGGAGCGACTCTTTAACCTTGAGCTCGTCTCCGCAGCTGCTTCATTGTGCACATTTACTGTTTGGCAAATTCACCAAGTGTGATAAGTAATAAAAAGAGATTATAACTCTCAAGTATTTTGCTTACGTCATTCTATTTGTCCTAGGAGACGTTTAGACAGACTTGTGTGCACTTAAGAAAGACAAAAGAAGCTACTGCTCATCTGTACTCCGTTTGGAGGCAGACTTGTTTGTTTAGACTTGTTTGTAAACGGCAGCTTTAGAAGCTCCAGGCTGCGACTTCTGTTGAGTGCCGGTTTGGTACATTTGTTTTTGTTTTGGGACATTAGAAGCTCACCCCCCTTTTCAGTTGTGAAGATATAACAGTATGTGACCATATTATGGTGATCCTTGGGTTGTGATGATGGGTCCCTTTAACATTGTTGCCCAGGGTACAACAAAGTGTTAATCTGGCCCTGATTGCAGGGATTACGTAACCCCTTCGTATTAACTCAGAGACAAAATAAAGAGTCAAGTTTTAAAAGTTTAAAGATTCATTACTAAACAAATTAAAACTAGGCTAACTTTAAACACTAAATGTATGGTGTAACTAGGTGAAGTAGGACTGAAGATGGTGTATGTGTGAAATGTACAGAACCAGCAAATCCAGAGAAACGATTAGTTCTGATGGGAGTGAAGATGATGTTTCACGCTAAGCTTTTGGTTTGGAGATTATAACACACATCGAGACGCCATTCTGTCGATCTACAAACCCAGCGGAAGTCCCCGTCTAGATCAGGAGGTGTAGAGGTCCAGCTTGGACCTTTCTGGAGCCGAAGCCTGTAGCACAGCCGCGGCTGCTGACCAGTCCTGTCTTGAGATACTCCCAGGTCACCACAGTTTTATTGGCATCTAGCAAAACCCAAAAAGGGGTCGACGGTTCAGCTTTTATTCTGAAAGGAACCATTGCAGCAGGTGGAACAGCAACAGATTTTCCAGCTTGTCGTTAGTTCTTTCGGCTGAAGAGGAAAGTTACGGATTGGCCACTCTGACAACTTCTCTAGAACGCTTTGAACTTGTGTTAAAGATGACGTGGGTGTAGTTTTATAATTTGGATGTTTTGATTTACGGTCCAATCAAAAAGGGACAGATTTACCAAGCACCAACAAAACCACGTCTCTGTCAGATCTGGAAGATTCTGATTGGGTCAGAAAAAGGAAATGTGTCATGTGACTTAACCTTACGTGTAATCAGTCTCTAGTGGAAACATTTAAAGTTATATTACTTATTAAAACGTACTAATCATAAACATTGTCATTTCACAGATTGGTTCACATTTTATTATTGGCAAACACTGTTTGATTAGCTTTATTAAAAATAGAGTTCTTCTGATTTATTAAAAGAAAGAGTCCTTTGTCTTCATTCTTCTCTTGAGCTGGAAAGGAAACCGTTTAGAAGCAGATGGATGAGACCTTGAGCAATATCTCATGCAGATTAGTTCTGTGTCAGAGACTTCTGGTTTTGCTTTGAGTGCAGCAAAACAGAGCAGGGCCTTTTAGGTCAGAAATGGACAATTCATCACGCTACATACAGTGATCCCTCGTTTATCGCGGTAGATGCTTTCCAGACCTGGCCGCGATAGGTGAAAATCCGCGAAGTAGGGACACCATATTTACAGTACAGTGTCAGAACCCAAGTTCCCAGACCAGCGTCTTCCAGCTAGCTGGCCTCCACTGTGGACCACAACTCCCAGCATGCCCCTCGCGGGTTCGTGCGATTCCCTCCACGTCGCATCTACGTCACAAACCGCGGCTATAAACAGAAGTCGCCTTTCCAGCTCACCACTCAGTCATCGTTTCTTCAGATTCATGATCAGAGTTTCCAACCTACCGATCCATCCCATGAACTATCAGCTCATAGTAAGTTATCTTACTTACTTCTGGAAAGCCCGGCATTTCCGTGTCACTTCGTTGACGCTCGAACGCTCGGGGGTTTCCTAGATTAAATCGTGAGCCGGCGTTTCACCGACGCTATCACTTCCGCGTCTGTGAAACCACGCTCCCTACAAGCTCAACTCCCGAATCCAGCCGACCAGTCTGACATACAGTACTATATTGAATTATCGTATGATCACATTCTCTTTTTGTGGGTAAAACTCAAGAAAAAAAATTGTTTTACTTGGTTTTTTAATAGTTTTATTACAAAAAGTGCATTTTATGATGAAATTGATGGGAAAAAACAGGAATTTCTTGATATTTCGCATAGAAAAATGCTGCGAATCGGCGAATTTCCCTTGAATAAGGCTCCAAAAAAAAATCCGCGAAGTCGTGAATCAGCGATAAACGAACCGCGAAGTAGCGAGGGATCACTGTAAATAAATCTTTCAATGTAATAATATATTCATTTCACAGATCAATGAAAGCATTTCATTTATATTATAATTATTATAATTGGCAATAAACAAACGTTCATTTAATGATTATTTAACTTTATTAGTTGTGGAAGTTCATCTTTTGTCCTGTGAAGCAAGCAGATAGATAAGGCCACCGCTTGCTAGAGAAGACCTTGAGAAGGGAACATGATGTAAACAAAAACATTATCATGTGCAGAGCTGCAGAGAGGCTCTGACTCCAGCTGATGGAATGGCAGGATCCAGCAGATTAAAGGCAAGACATGTAGACTCCTGTCTCCATATACGAGATACTGTTGAGGTAAACTGTACATGAAAAACGGACCATTTGTGGACATTACACATATTTGTTGAACTGACAATATGTTTAAGTCTAAAGTGTGTGTGTGTGTGTGTGTGTAGTAATGAATGATGGGTTAACATGAATGTTCATTCCCATAATGATTTATTCCTGATCTTAATTTACACCAGATTAGTATTTTTGTTGATTTTAATGTTTGATTATCAATATATTCACACTTTAATATTATTGTTAATGGTTAATATAGTCACGTCACATAAATGTTTGACATTTTATTCCACATTAGGTGAAATAACCTCTCTAACTGTTGGAGAAAGGAGTGGTGTCTGAGGTCTTTGATAAACGCCCACTTCAACTTCTCAAATTCTGATTGGTCCAAACCGATAAACAATAGTTAATAAAGCTCGTTCACTTCCTGAACAAGCCAGTTCTAGCGAGTTGTTGACCGACTGGTTAAGATTTATAGAGTCACAGAAGGTTTTGAATTGATCTGAAACTGCATTTAGCCAGTCCCAGTTGAATCGATGACTCGATACAATCTGCTGCGTTCTTTATAAGGAAACCTTTTACTGAGTAACATAATGAACTGAACTGTATTGGAACGTTTTGTTCTGTGAAGTCCCTTGAGACAACCCTTGTCATTTGGGGCTATATAAATAAAATAAAATAAAATAAATTGAAATGGAAATCTTAATCGACAACCAAGAGATCAGGAACATAACAGCAGGCTTCTCACAGCCACAGAGACACGCTGGTTTGAACGTTGTTGCTCCGTACCAAACCGAGGTGTGGAAGATAAAATCAGCTCCCTCTACCTCTAACTACATGTACAAAGTAGCTGCTTCTCTAATTATTGATTCCCTATATTGTTATCATTACATTGTGTTTATTTCTTAATTCTAATTTTGCTTATCATTTACTTTTTTCTTGTACCAAGTACCGCAGCAATTTCCTATTGTTGTGATTCACGCACATATGGCAATAAAACCCTTCTGATTCTGATTCTTCCATGAACATCTGGTTCTCCTCCATTCACTTCTTTTTGGAGTCACTTTGTTCAGGATGTTGTCTGGAAAAGCTCTTTGCCTCACAAACGTTTCCTCTCTAACAAGCTGAAGTCTTCCTTTTGTGACAGGGTGAGTGTGACCGTATTCAGATTGATCATGTGCCCTGGCTGCTTAGGTTAGTTTCATCATTCAGTTCAGGAGGTGTTAAGACTCTTTAAGGAAATGAAATGTGTCTGATAAGCTGCAGCATCATGATCCAGTCAGAGCGCTGAGGTCAGCATCTCAGCTGCTTCTGGACCCCACCACCAGATGAAAAACAACATCTGATGGAGCCTTAATTGCCACTTACACATTAGCGTCGGTACGGTCCGGGGAGGATAGCGTCAGTTCGGTCTCGATGGGCGGTGTAGTGCTTACATATACTGTAAGTCTGAAGGACTTCTCAGGGATGTGGAAATCCCCGAGCCGCTGGGCGAAAGACCGCGGTGTCCACCATAATAAGATAAACAAAGGCAGGCATGTGTGGCTTTTGGAGACTCTGAACCACATTATTTTGTTAAATTGCTGTGTGTGTCCTCATAAGGCACATTCGGACTGTAGGAACCTTTTGTAGTTCCTAGGACCTTTCCAGCCCCCTTTTGCACGCGTTGGACAGTAGGAACTAGGAACCTTTTACCATAGTTCCTAGAACCATTTTAGCTCCTACTCTGAGGCTGGAACTTTCTGTGGTTCCTACGGAACTAACGTGACGTCGGCGCTTAGTGAGCAACGCCCTTTGCTTGATTTCTGCATCTTTTCTGTTCCGAATCATGTTTGTTTATTTAGAAACAGACGGGACTACATCCCGGACACTCCTGCTGCCGCTAGCACACCTCGCCAAAACTGAACAGGTAAATAAAACAGTCTTAAGGCATTAGAAAGTGTTTTGTTTCTTCTCTTGATATGACGGAAGGAAATTGTCCATTTTGGGATTAAATCACAGAGCGAAAGCCGCCGAGAGCGAGCATGCGGATGGCCGTTTGTTCTCTATGAGCGCTGCGCTCCTCCTCCCCGCGTAATTATACCAGCTTTTAAAAAGCCCCAATTGTGTCCAGCTGCGCGAGAGCATTTACCTGGTGTCCTGACAGGTGGGGCAGCGTGTCTGAGCTGTACACTGGGTGCATGGAGGATTATTTTTACGGGTAATGGATCCTTTGTTTTTATACAATTGTTTGGAAACAAATGCTGTGTGTGTGTGTGTGAATGCGCTGTAGGATCAGTGGTGTGGATGTGCCGATTACCCGTTGTCTGTGAGCCCTTCCCATGAAACATAACAGGTGAGCGTGTGCTGATTAATTGAAAAGGAAGGAAATCAGCAGCTTAATAAATATTTCCTTCCTTTTAACAGAAAGCGCTGGCACTGCTGTTTTTGTTCAGTTGATTACCATAATTTCCAGACTATAAAGCGCACCTCAATACAAGCCGCACCGGGCTAAAAGCCGCAGATATCTACTGAATTGAAAACGTAGTTTAACTGAATGTAACTGAACTGATCAGTATCAAACAAAACAGAAAAGTTATTGATTAGTTTATTAATCGTCCTCCTGCGCACTGAAACCACTTAAGTCACCTTCTTCAGTGTCGGAGTTGAACAGCCTCAGAAGAGCTTCGTCACATACCTTTTCTGTGGTGATGTCAGTGTCGCTGTCCGTGTTGCTGTCATCATCCCGGGGTGAAGCTGGGAAAACAAGCAGTGCCGTTTTACTGTGACTTTCTAGCATCCATCCTTTCTGGTTGACTAAAGCCGTATGGTTCAAAGCGTGGGGAAAAGTAGCGGCTTATAGTCCGTAAAATACGGTATTTTGTTATACTTATTTTTCCTTTTATGAAACTCCCAATGTTTTCATTGTGAGTCACTTTTAGAAAGGGGGCCTGTGACGACTAGAAGGTTGGCTGTGGAGGGCTGCATACGTGAGAGGGCTCAGCCGTATTACCAGTTAGTTTGGATAATAGTGCGTGTTTTTATTCTTTCTTGTTTGCATGATGATTGCAGTGTGTATAAAGTAAATACATCTACACAGCCCTGGTTGTTTTGCCTCCTTCCTCCAGCAGAAGGTGTCATTAGTACCCTCTGGGGTTTTTAACTGTCTTGTTCCTTTTTTTATATAGAAGAACTTGTTTTATGCATTGTGTGTAAATAAAATCAAGTTTGGAGGAAGACATTGTCTCAGCCCATTGTTTGATCAAGCGTGATCACTCTCCGTACCTAAAATAGTAACAGTCGTGGGGCTCTAGGTTCACTTGTAACCAAATTAATATGTAGTCAATTTGCTTTCTTTTGGTGAATTTCTACGTTGTTCTTGATGGTCGTACGTGTGAACCACGTGCACGAACACATTCAGTGCAAACACACACATGCAGTTAAATGTCTTAAATTATGTGCATTAATCTTATAGTACAAGCAGTAGAGTTATCATCTGTAATATGTTTTAATGGTGGGCTGGTTTGATTAATATGTGTGATAGGCTGGCCGATCAACTGGTTGAGACGCCAACCAGTCCTGCTACATCTACATACAAACAGTCCAAAGAACTGGGTGTGTGTAGCCTCTGTGTGGCCCTCCACATACGGCCCCTTGAACACCCAGATGGTCTGTTACACATACGTCTCTGGTTCTGATCAAGTGGCCAAGCAGTCAACAATATTTACATACAAACAGTCCCAAGTCAATATATATGTCTGTGGTCCCAAGAACTGATTGTGTGTGTGTAGCCCCTTTGTGCCCGCAACCACCCCCGCCAACCCCCCCCCGCCCCCCCCCACGACATGATGAACAAAACTCTGGACATCTCCCGTGATTAAGATTCATCATATATTTCCCCCAGTTTCAGCCGAGTGTCTCATTTAGTAACAAAACATGATTGTGAACTCTCTCAAGTCAAGTTTATTACATAGCCCATTTCATACACAAAACGGTAGCCCAATGTGCTTCACATAGTTAAAACAATCACAAGTGAAAAGAAATAGTTAAAATGTCACATCATGTTGTGTAAAATAAAATAAAAGAATATTGACATAGAACATAGTACACAAAAATAAAAGCATATTAAGTACAATTTTGGTAGCACTTTCTTTAACAGTCCTCTAATTACTTAGTACTTACATGGTAATTACTTAGTAAGTTAGTGTGTTGTTGTTTCTGAGTTCTTAAATTGTTATTACCATGTATCTCAGGTTCAATTCTAGTTTTTATTTTTATTAATCATTCCTAGTATATACTGCTTTACACAATAACTACACTTTATTACAACTATTCACTTTAATTACACATTATTCCTAGTATATACTGCTTTACACAATAACTACACTTTATTACAACTATTCACTTTAATTACACATTATTACAAAATAAAACAGCACAGAATAGGTATACATAAAAAATACATATAGAATAAATTTAACACAGTACAGATAAAGACCTAGTAGAGCACAGATGCAAGGATAGATTAATGGAAGTCATCATGAAAAAGTTTAGTATTTAATCTGGATTTAAAAATGGAAATGGTGGGAGAGGTCTTAATGTCTATTGGAAGACAGTTCCAGAAATGGACCGCATAGCAGCTAAAGGCAGCCTCTCCGTGCTTGGTGCGGGCTCTGGTTTGTACCAGTTGGGATTTATCTGCTGACCTAAGTGATTTTGAAGGGTGATACGTTTCAAACATCTCTGCTATATACAGAGGTCGTTGGCCATTTAATGATTTAAAAGTAAGGAAAAAGGTATTTGAAATCAATCCTGTAAGTTACTGAAAGCCAATGTAAATATTTTAAGATTGGTGTGATGTGATCATTTCTTTTGGTTCTGGTCTCTTGCTCTGTGTCTCTCTGCTCTGTGTAACGCACAGCCTTCAGACCTGCGAAGAAAAACAAACCTACAAGACGCAGAAAAAAGGATAAACCTCCAACCTTCATATTATCAGCAATAAACGCAGCAAAACTTAAATTTCATGACCAAAAAAACCCATAAAAATCATTCAATAAATCAGGAGGGCAGGAACAAGTCTTATTTCTGATTTTACATTTTTTACTTCAATTCAAACTATTTAGACTTTTGTGTTTTCATCTCATTTAGCTTGTATTTTATATAAAATATCATCAGCTTTACAGGTTAGCTGTTCCTGTGTGCTTAAAAAGTTATGTTACTAATCTTCTAAAAAAATTATCAAATCATTCACATGAAGTAGATTTGTTATTCGCTATCTGAAAGTATCTGATTAGTTAAAAAAAACTAAATTTTTTTTGTTCAATTTGGTTTTCAGAATGTCACTAGTTTACTTATACTTTAAAAATATATATATATATATACTGATGTACTGAAATACAGAGAAATCAACTTGTGAATACAATGCATGTTAATATAGTAAGTATAGCATGTTTAACATAAGCACATTCACACATGGAAAGTATCAATGTAAATAAATTATATGGCAGTAACTCTGCTGTACTTTCATTGTGTAAAAGGAGCTCAAGGGCCAAAAAAGGTTGGAGACCCCTGCAATAGATCGTTCAGCCCTAGTGGATGCTTAGATGATTGTTTAAAGTTTTCTTTCAGCGAAATCTTTGTCCACAGAGCTCACAAGCAAAATGCTCCTGTCCTTTATGGACTCTTTTGTGACCGTTTAAATTGATCTTTTGGGGAAATCTTTTCCACCGAACTCACAGGCGAAAAGCCAGTGTGGACTCTCATGTGTCTGTTTAAATGTGTCTGTTGGCTAAATCTTTTTACACAGAACTCACAGGCAAAAGGCTTCTGTCCTGTGTGGACTCGCATGTGATTATTTAAAGTTTTCTGATGGCTAAATCTTTGTCCACAGAGCTCACAGGCAAAAGGCTTCTCTCCTGTGTGGACTCTCATGTGTCTGTTTAAATGTGCCTTTTGGCTAAATCTTTTTACACAGAGCTCACAAGGAAAAGGCCTCTGTCCGGTGTGGACTCTCATGTGATTATTTAAAGTTTTCCGATGACTAAATCTCGTTCCACAGAGCTCACAAGCAAAAGGCTTCTCTCCTGTGTGGACTCTCATGTGACTGTTTAAATATGACTTTAAGCTAAATTTCTTTCCACAGAGCTTACAAGCAAAGGGCTTCTCTCCTGTGTGGACTTTCATGTGACTGTTTAAATGTGTCTTTTGGCTAAATCTCGTTCCACAGAGCCCACAAGGAAAGGGCTTCAGTCCTGCGTGGACTCTCATGTGACTGTTTAAAGATGTCTTTTGGCTAAATCTTTGTCCACAGAGATCACAAGCAAAAGGCTTCTCTCCTGTGTGGACTCTCATGTGACTGTTTAAAGTTGACTTTAAGCTAAATTTCTTTCCACATAGCTCACAAGCAAAATGCTTCTGTCCTATGTGGACTGTCATGTGACTATTTAAAATTGTCTTTCGGCTAAATCTTTGTCCACATAGCTCACAAGTAAAAGGCTTCTCTCCTGTGTGGACTCTCATGTGACTATTTAAAGTTGTCTGATGGCTAAATCTTTGTCCACAGAGCTCACAAGCAAAAGGCTTCTGTCCTGTGTGGACTCTCATGTGAATGTTTAAAGTTGTCTTTCGGCTAAATCTTTGTCCACAGAGCTCACAGGCAAAAGGCTTCTGTCCTGTGTGGACTCTCGTGTGACTGTTTAAATATGTCATTCGGCTAAATCTTAGTCCACAGAGCTCACAGGCAAAAGGCTTCTGTCCTGTGTGGACTGTCATGTGACTGTTTAAATGTGTCTTTCGGCTAAATCTTTGTCAACAGAGCTCACAAGCAAAAGGCTTCTCTCCTGTGTGGACCCTCATGTGATTATTTAAAGTTGTCTTTCGGCTAAATCTTTGTCCACAGAGCTCAGAGGCAAAATTTTTCTGCTTTGTGTGGACTCTTGTGTGTTTGTTTAAATGTGTTTGATGGCTAAAGGATTGAAATCTGGCAGCATCAGTCTCCTTATTCAAATGGAGATGCTCTCCCTCCATACTAGACCAGAGTTTCTCCTGTTCCTCCTTTTTGTGGAGAAAATCTAGGTGCTGGTGGTTGACATGAGCACTCTGTTCTTCTGAAGCTTCTTATTTAACCAGAACCACCTGTTGAAAATCTGTAAGAAACACAGAAACATATGTGAATTACAGACAGCTGTAACTGTGTTTTCACACATATAACAGTTGTATTATCTCTTTAAACTGACAGTAGAATGAAATATATTTACAATTGGAAACTGAACTTTGAGCCTCTATAAAATCATATGAGCCTTAACCCTCAAGTCAGAGGACAAAAATGTCCGCTTGTAAAAGTGGCTATAAAAAATGTATACATTAATGTTTGTTTTTTTACTTTTTTTTCATAGATCTGCTAAACAACTTCAGCCCTACTCAAACAAAAAAATTCAATCATTTTGAGGCTTTTAACCCCTGAAATGCCAGTTTGAATACTCAAAAGTCACTGATGTAATTTATGAAAAAAATAATAACAATTTAAAAAAAAACACTAAAACTGAGTTATTTTCTAAAAAATACTTTTTTGCCTGGGGTATTTAGCACAAATCAGTCTTGATTATGTAATGAAATATCAAAAATTTTGAAATTTTTGCACTTATAGTTGTTACATAGCAACAGATTTAAAATTTACTATACACGTGAGCCATTAGAGGACAAAAACGTCCACTTTTAAAGCAGCTTTAAAAATGGTCCAGATTAGAGCTGAAACAACTAATCGATTTAATCGATTATAATCGATTATTAAAATAGTTAACAACTTTTTTAGTCATCGATTAGTTGTTTAATAATCATATTTTACCGCATAAAGTCTATTTTTTACCACAATCTGACATCGGTTACAATCTGTTAAATTTGCCGCCAATGTGTGGCAGTAATGAGCCACTGATCTACCAGTGGAGCCGTAGAAGAAGAAATGAGCCAATAAGTGCCCTTGATTTTCATGACGTATCACGTTACTGATGCTCATGTTGCTGTGAGAGATGACGGATCAACAAGAAATACGGAAGAAAAATAGAAGCGACAAAACAAGAGAAACCCCGGACAAAAACCTCACGAGTATGGGAGCACTTCACTAGATGCCTTGAAAAGACCGGTGACCTGCAAAATATGCAAAAACCATCTAGCATGGCACGACGGAAGCACGACGTCCCTAAGTGAACATTTGAGACGAAAACATGTGGGGGCTGATGCAGCAGAGGAAAGTCTGGTAAGTAACAGAAAATAAACAAGCTAACGCAGATCAAATTTGGGACTTAGTGTTAGCTGAGTTCGTTATAGTGGATGTTAAACATGTTTTTTTGCCGCGTCAGTCTACGGTGTTCTACTTCTGATTGACTAAATGCAATCGTGAATCTCCTCCGTGTTGTGAATCATGCGCTTGCCAAATTTAGCACGTCTGTTTATAAGAATGTTCTCGTTAAGAGAAAAACGGCACAAACCCATAACTGTGTTCCTCATTCAAAAAAGGACAACTCCGCGGTGAAAAATATACAGACGAGCTGTGTCCAGGTGAATATAATGCGGCATAGTTGTACGCTTTCAATTTTTAAATACAGGAGAAATTCACAAAGTCCTTTTTTTTTTTTTACTATTAAAAGGCTGTTTTACTGTCTAACGCTGTAAAACGCCTCACAACACATTTTTGTCAAAATAAATGATCACTGTATATTGTTAATTAATTCAAATAATGTAATATTGGTTTAGTGTTGTAGTGTGTGTGCTGCTTTATTTTATATGTGTACTTATTTCAGTTTATTTGTGTTTCTTATGCAGAAAAAAACAAGCAACGATGGACAACTACATGGGGAACAAAACACTCACCCCCAGCAATGCATACCACTTACAAACTCTATTCTATATTCTACATTATTTTTTATGGAATTTACCTCTTATATTTTGATGCCAAAAAATTTTTCTGGACTGATATTTTGCACTGTTTAGCTCATTTTACACCGATGACTGTGTTCATGTGCAATAAAATAGATTGCAGTCAACTGCACAATTCTCTTATGTTTTTCTTTTTCTTAACTGAAATGTATTCATCACTTGTATAGGTTAAATAGCTAAACAATAACAAACCGATTAATCGATTAATCGAAAAAATAATCGACAGATTAATCGATTATGAAAATAATTGTGAGTTGCAGCCCTAGTACAGATGAATATTTTTTTCTGCTTTTTTGGTCTAAATCTTGGGATCAACTTCAGTTTTGATAGAAAAAATCAAATATTGAATATGTATCTATATTTTAACACTATATATGCCAGTTTAATTATGTGATGCTCATTTTTCATGAAAAAAGCAGACAAAAGAGGAGATAATTTTACATAAAAAATTTTTATTGAGTGACTGAAATAATTTTTTTTAAATCAGCCTTGGATATGTCAAGAGTCCGGCAAAATGTCACATTTTAGGCTTTTTTAGTTTTTGTGTAGCAGCAGATTTAAAATTTACCACCCTCTTGTGCTTGTTAAAAACAAAAACGTCCCATTGACTTCAATGCAAACCACAGTTTTTGATCCTGTATTATCTGCATCAAATATGCATGCTTTCTGTGATGTAATGGTTTCATTTTGGACAAAATTAGTCAAATTTATGATTTTTACTGTTCACCACCTAATTCTGTCATTTCTCCATACAGTATGTTGCCCAGGGGACAAAGTTTACACATTTCTATAGATCTTCTGCTGTTTTTATTGAAGTCAAAGCTCAGCATGTAAACAAAACAGAGTTTCACTCTCCTACTGAACATCAAAGGGTAGAAAACAAAAACAGTATGTTTATGCACCTGGCTGGAGCTCAGGTACATCCAAACTCTTTGTAGTTCAGTTTGTTTATGAACGTGCAGAAGTGTGAATGCATGCATGTGACAGTGACTCCTTGGAGCTCCTCGGTAAACTCCAAAATGACACGTTTTCCCTGGCCGACCTCAGCAGCCTCACCAGCAGCTTTCCCTGTGTAAACCTGACACTTGCAGGCATAGGAAGTGGCAACATCAGCAGTGACCCAGAGTTCCAATCCGTACATTGCTGGTTTACTTGGCATATATTGGCGAAACTTGCACCTGCCTCTGAAAGGGACAAGCTGATCATCACACATCTAACCCAGTGTTGAAAGGCATTTGGAGGCGATGGGTCCACATGTCCCAAATCGAGCGGATAGGGGCCAGCTTGTCCTGCCTGAGACGAGAAGACCTGTTCGGCTGCAGGTGGATTCCCCTTTGGACTGGTACACACCAGCCAAAATCAGGAGTCCAATGTATGCTCTCACTGCGATGTCATCAATATCCCACCAGTTCTTCACCACACGTCTTCCATTTAGATTTGTCATGTTGACGATGATTTCAGTCATTTCTGGAGTAAAGAATAAATCAAAGGAGGATACCACGTCGTAAATATGTGTGATGGCATAACGTGTTGGACTAGGATTCAAACATCTTGCAGCAGGAACATAGTGGGAAGTAGGGCTGCAGCTATCGAATATTTTTGTAATCGAGTACTCTATTGAATATTTTATTGACTAATCGAGTACTCTAATAAATTACCCTTTTGTGTTTGTAAACCATTATATCAAATAGTATGTTATAAAATATGAAAGACCCCTTAAAATGAGCAAGCAATTGCCAGTTATTCTTCAAGATTTATTCAAAATTAGTTTTCAAAACTTCAGCACTTCAACTCTACTTCACAGTAAACAAATGCGAGCGGCTGCGGCCCAAACAGCACCAGAACCGCTCAAGGCGCATGCGCAAACATGTCTCGCCAGCTGTTTCCCTAATAGCACACGTCCGTTTTAATTTCTACTTTTTTTCTCATACTAACAAGGATTGTCGAGAAGGCATGTTTGCCGTGATTATGTCAAATTATACTGATCACAGAACATTTATTTACTTTCTTTTGTTTTCCTCCGCCACTCATAAATACCTGTGTCCTCCTGCAGCAATCCTGAGGGACGACGGACATCAATAACAACAAATAAAAAGTCCGACGTGTTGTAAAAACTGCTATTTTTAGCACATTTTAAAACCGACGTGTTGCTACCAGATGCACGGTGTGAGCTGAAACCAAGTGCTACAAATGAAAAAGTCGCAGTGTCCGCAGAATACAGAGAAATACAGGCTAAAATGCACTACCTTGTAGAGGATCCGAGTCGGCTTGCAGAAGTGACATTTACAAGTGGATGTTTCCTGGTCAGGAACTACAGCGTCGAGGATGTGGTGTTGTGGTAGGCAAATTCCATTTTACAGTTTTTACACTGGGCTACGTTTTCCGCCTTACGACGTGAAAAATGGTCCCACATCTTTGACATTTTCTGTCTTTTTCGCACTCCACCGGGGTCCACATTATCCGCCATGGCTTAAGACAGGCTGCCGCTAGGGGGTGCGCGAGGTGAAAAGTGTAATGGCTGCGGAGCTCAGAGAAGTCTGTCATGTGTCACCATTAGCGTAGCCAGAAACTCATTTGTGGGTGGGCCTAAGAAAAAGTAAGTGGACACAATAAATGTAATTGAAAAAAGTATATTTTTGCACGCGTGTGTGTGTCCTCCACATGTGCCTAGCTTCATAATAACAATGCGCCGAGCTTCAGCACTCTGGCCTGCGCAAGCCGATATGTTCAGTATTTGATCATTTTTAACGGTGTTGGAGAAATCTGAAGGTGGTGAGTCATTCTGGCAGATTGTAATTAACACCTGTCTCATGCAGGTGTTCTGACATTGTAAACCTCACACACAGAACATTGTGGATGTAACAAAATAAATCAAGAAATGATTCTCATCCGAGCATTTTAGCATTATTATATTATTATATTAGCACCAGGCGCATTGCAAGATTTTCAAAAGTGTGGGGGATGTTGTCTGTGCCTAAAATAATGTCATGTTATTCATCTTGTTAGTTTAATTTCCATAATAGCGGAGCAGGTGCGAATTTTAGATGCGTCACGCACGTCACCGTTTTAAACATGTTTAAACTGTTCAGAATACAAATCCAGGCTTTGTCTCATTAGATTGGTGTAACTAAAGTTTGTACTGAATGAAACTTTACATTAAACCATGTTGAAAAGAAAAGGATCCAATTAAATGGTTTCCCCTCATTTACAGTCTGCGGAGCTCAGAGAAGTCTGTCATATGCGCAGTGCGCATGGCTCTGGGGTTAACCAAGTTTAGTTGTTTCTCTTTGCAACAATCTTCACAAGAAGGCAAAACAGTTAAATGGCAGGTTACAGATATTTTCATTTGACTGTTTATTTTGATGGATAAGCTCAAGGATGTTGGTTGTTTTGAAAGAATTACCCCGACGCACACTGATGCGCATGGATGAGCTGACATTTTAATCGTTAACGCACATCGCGGAGGTAACTAAATTTATCAAGAAATGATTCCCATCGGAACATCAGAGTTTTATACTGGACACTGTGCTCAGCGTGGATCGGAGCGCCCACGGTGGACAATGAGCTGAAGATCTGTAGAGGGGTTCGCAGCGCAGTGCAGAACCACGGCGATACGGTAAGATTTCCTTCCACTGAAACGGTCTGGAAACCCGGTCTCTCTGAGGGATGTGTCACTTGGAAAAATGTTCGCTGATTATGAAACTTTGGCTGAATAGCGCTTGTTCCCGTCTCTAATATGGAGATGCATGACGCATCCAGTCTGAGGCAGAATAGCCTCTTCAGCTCAGAAAGCACATGTAGAGACATTTGATCGCGCACAAAGTTCATGTGGAGCAGAAGCGGTCGGGCCACGGCAGGTGAAATGTTCCTAGCCTACATGAAGTGAAACTGTTTAATTGTAACATTAATATGTTACTGGACACGCTGGTCTGGTTGATTAGACCAGTGTTTGAAGTGGAAAACACACACACACACAGATTCAATAAGTGCACGCTGCGCAAACTCCAGCGCGCCGTCAGACTGAAGGCAGAAATGAGCGCTGCCTCCTCCGTGATAAAAAAACTTTTGAGGTTTTATAAAAACATTTTGCCAAATTAAGATATTAGCGTCTATTTTGGGATGACGTATTAAAGTCGATTCTGCTCCAGCCAGTGACTCCGAACCAACTCCTGTTACTGCAGCATTTGTTATTCCAGTCCGTGTGGCAGCGGATCACAGATTCAGCCACACCATAAAACAGCAATAAGTCGGTCTGAGGCAAAAGTGAACCTCATGGCTATATCTTTTCCCTTTTCCCCTATAGACATTTGGTTACGCACAGCAGAAGGAGAAACTTTCCTACTTAAAAAAAAACGTTAAATTGCATTGTTTATGTGCTACCTGGGCACTCTAAATATTTATTTAAAATTAAATCAAAGGAAATTGTAAAGGTATTGAATGTTTATTAATTACTATTTAAAAAATGAAAGTCATGGGGAAAAAGATCAATCATATTTTTTTAACCCTGTCTGTCGAGTGACTGTTTAGCTTGACGTCTGATATATATATATATATATATATATATATATAGATAGATAGATAGATAGATAGATAGATAGATAGATAGATAGATATACATATATATATATATATATATATATGTATATCTATCTATATATTTATATATATATAGCCATGCCCTGATGTGGGGGCTGGGGGGTGCGTCGACATGGTCGGGACATAGAAGGGGGTGCGCAGCTAAGTAAGTTTGGGAACCGCTGGCTTAAGAGAAAGTTAAGTTACATTTGCTACTCGCGTGTGCATTCAGTGCAGTATGTATATGCGTCACTTATTTCGGTCTGGGTGAAACATGACCCCGGGCGATTGCTAAGCCATGAATTAATTAAACATGAATTAAACGAAGCCTCGAGGAAGAGAATTTGACTCGAGGATTTTTTGCACTGAAATTATTCGAGGTACTCGAGGAATCGTTTCAGCCCTAGTGGGAAGTTTCTGCATTAGTAGGAAACCAGACTTGCCCACTTTTAGAAATCCATCCTGGAGCAGGATCCATTGTCCTCCCTTCTCTTTCACTGGACAGGTCAGGAGAAGAAGTCAAGGAAACAGAATGGTCTGATTCCACCTCAAAGTCCACTGAAGATGTTTCACTCTCCTCATTTTCTCCAGGAGTTGATCCAGAACTTGTTCCACAGAGAGATGCCTCTTCATTTAGCTCCATGGCTTTCACAGAAGTGAAATGACCAGATAACCAGACTACAAGGAGTTTGAATGTGGCAGGTGCATAAACATACTAATTGTTTTTGTTTTCTACACTTTGAAGTTCAGTTGGAGAGTCAACCTGTGTTTTATTTACTTATCAGAGGTCAGGTTGGCCTTTTGACTTCAATAAAAACAGCAGAAGATCTAAAGAAATGTGTAAACTTTCTTGCCTGGGCAACATATGGAGAAATGACTGAATTCCACTTTTGTCCAAAATGAAACCATAACATCACAGAAAGCATGATTATTTGTTGTAGATGATACAGGATCAAAAACTGTGGTTTGCATTAAAGTCAATGGGACGTTTTTGTCCTCTAATGGCTCGAGTGTATAGTAAATTTTAAATCTGTTGCTATGTAAAAACTATAAATGCAAAAAATTCTAAATTTTAGATATTTCATAACATAATCAAGACTGATTTGTACTAAACACCCCAGGGGGACAAAATAATTTTTTAGACAATAACTCAAGTTTTAGTTTTTTTTTTTTTTTTTCAGGAATTACATCAATGACTGAGCATTCAAACTGGCATTTCAGGGGTTAAAAGCCTCAAAATGATTGATTTATTTTTTAATGTTTGAGGAGGGCTGGAGTTGTTCAACAGATCTATGAAAACAAAAGTAAAAATAAACATCAATGTAGACATTTTTATAGCCACTTTTACAAGCGGGCGTTTTTGTCCTCTAATGACTCAAATGTATAGTGTTTTTTTTTCATAGTGTTCCCTTGGTCTATTTTAAAAATTCCAAATTGAATTTCAAAGTTTGTTCAGAGAGAGGTTTTGCGACAACATTTTGTACCATATGCACAAACGGTGGTGAAATGGCGTCATAAGCAAGGGCGTCAGTTTGTTTTCAGAATTGCTGGGGACAGTAACCATACACTTGAGTGGGGTTTAAAAATTGCTGGGGACAATAAAGTAGGTGTCGGCGGCTCTGTAGCCGCATGCGGCTCTTCCATCCATCTGATGGGCTCTCTGTGCTTGTAAAATAATGAATGGATATTTAAATAAAAAGCTTTATATTTTACTGCATTAATTTTACATCTGTATGCCAATTCTACATGTAAAGATTGTCTGCGTAAACCTGAACAGGTCCAACCCGGTCTTACTGTGAGACCGGGTTGACGCGTCACGCTTGTGCGTAATCATAGGCGCTTCCTGAGCTGAAGGATGTCAGATTCTGGGATTCTCCTCAGACAGGTTCCAGGATGCGTCGCCAAATTGGAGACAGGAATAAGCGCTATTCAGCCAAAGTTTCATAATCAGGTGTGGCAGTGTGAGTGTCCTGTCACAATGTCCCGATAGATCATGCGCCCTGGCTACTTGGCCAACGGAATGTCCCTTTGGCTGACTGGTTAGAGCGTACGACTCTCACCCGGTAGTCTGGGGCTCGAATCCCGCCCGGGCCCTCATTTCTCCACCTTGCCACATACTGACGGATAAACTCAAGGATGTTGGTTGTTTTGAAAGAATTACCCCGACGCACACTGATGCGCATGGATGAGCTGACATTTTAATACGCACATCGCAGAGGTAACTTGATTCCCATCAGAACATCAGAGCTTTATACTGGACACTGTGTTCAGTGCGGCTTGGCGCGCCTATGGTGGACAGTGGGCTGAAGATCTGTAGAGGGATTCGCAGCGCAGAACCACGGTGCATGCGATGATTTCCTCCCACTGAAGCGGTCTGGAAACCCGGTCTCTCTGAGGGATGTGTCACCTGGAAAAATGTTCTTTTTATGAAATTATGAAACTTTGGCTGAACAGCGCTTGTTCCCGTCTCTAATATGGAGACGCATGACGCATCCAGTCTGAGGCAGAATAGCCTCTTCAGCTCAGAAAGCTCCTGTAGAGACATTTGATCACGCACAAAGTTTATGTGGAGCAGAAGCGGTCGGGCCACAGCAGGTGAAATGTTCCTAGCCTACATGAAGTGAAACTGTTTAATTGTAACACTAATGTGTTACTGGACACGCAGGTATGGTTGGTTAGACCAGTGTTTGAAGTGGAAAACACACACACGCACACACACACACACACACACAAACCAATTAAAATAATGCTGATAGCGTGGACTAGAAGACAGGTGGTGGTTTACGTAAAATGATGATCAGGCTGCTGTAAAATGTAATCTCCATCCACATCCAGACACAATTATCCTCTATTCTTTCTCTATTTGCTCTGCTCTTGTCTGGGCTGACGTAGCTGACGGTGCACGCGGCGCGCCTAACTAGCGGCTGATGCACATTTTACGCATTTGGAGAGGTGGGCTGGAAGCTTTGTTTTTACTGGAAGATGGTCCACTTAACGCACGGGTGTAGACTACATATTAATGACAAATCAATGAAAATTAAATTGTGAGTTTTTACTTCATATTTTAGAAATAAAAATGACGGGGGAACACATTTATGACATCTTTTTAAACGAAATTTTCTAGCGCGACCTGCCTGCTTCACTTAAGTCACTGCTTATTAAGGTCCGTCCAAAATGACCGTGACCCACCCAAAAATGAAAACCTGGCGCCACGCCTGTTATAACCTCTGCAAATTGTTGTTCTTCACTTTATCAAACTCAGACTTTGTACAGCTAATGTCAAGATGTAAAATTATGAATTCAGTCGAGCTGTTCCGTCCTCCCCTCTCCTGCTCTCCTGGAAACCCGACATCGGCTGTCAGAAGCGGGAGGTGAAGAAGGAGATGAGGCAAACAGAGTGAGTGCGACATAAAGAAACCAGACTGGTGTGGAGGTGAGCAAAACAGCTGGAAAAGTGTGGGTGTTGAATCCCCACGGGTGCGACGCCCATGCGAGCGACCGGTACCGGCTGCTGTCATGTTGTGAGCAGCGCTCTGCTGTCTGAGGGTAGGCCCCGCCCACAACGCTGCGGCTACTGCGGTGTTTTCTTTACTGTGGGAAACGGGTAATAATGGCTCTTTGATGGGAACAGGTTGCTGACCCCTGGTATAAGATCTGAGCTGGTAAAACAAAAATCCTCATCAGCAGGCTTTTTTTAAAGTGGGGGGGACACAGCTGCCAATCACAAATTTTGCCGGGGACATGTCCCCAGCGTCCCCGGTTAAAATGACGCCTATGGTTTTAAACATGTTTAAACTGTTCAGAATACAAATCCAGGCTCTGTCTCGTTAGATTGGTGTAACTAAAGTTTGTACTGAATGAAACTTTACATTAAACCACGTTGAAAAGAAAAGGTTCCGATTAAATCGTTTCCCCCTCATTTACAGTCACGGAGTACAGCTTAGTGCGCATGGCTCTGGGGTTAATCAGGTTTAATTGTTTCTCTTTGCAACAATCTTCACAAGAAGGCAAAACAGTTAAATGGCAGGTTACAGATATTTACATTTGACTGTTTATTTTGACAGATAAACTCAAGGATGTTGGTTGTTTTGAAAGAATTACCCCGACGCACACTGATGCGCATGGATGAGCTGACATTTTAATATGCACATCGCAGAGGTAACTTGATTCCCATCAGAACATCAGTTGGACACTTTATACTGGACACTGTGTTCAGCCCACTGTCCACGGTGGACAGTGGGCTGAAGATCTGCAGAGGGGTTCGACGCGCAGCGCAGCGCAGAACCACACACGGTGCATGCGATAAGATTTCCTCCCACTCAAGCGGTCTGGAAACCCGGTCTCTCTGAGGGATGTGTCACTTGGAAAAATGTTCTTTTTATGAAATTATGAAACTTTGGCTGAATAGCGCTTGTTCCCGTCTCTAATATGGAGACACATGACGCATCCAGTCTGAGGCAGAATAGCCGTCACCTCAGAAAGCACCTGTAGAGACATTTGATCACGCACCAAGTTTATGTGGAGCAGAAGCGGTCGGGCCACGGCAGGTGAAATGTTCCTAGCCTACATGAAGTGAAACTGTTTCATTGTAACATTAATATGTTACTGGACACGCTGGTCTGGTTGGTTAGAACAGTGTTTGAAGTGGAAAACACACACACACACACACACCAATTAAAATAATGCTGAAAGCGTGGACTAGAAGCCAGGTGATGGTTTACGTATTTAAATGATGATCAGGCTGCTGTAAAATCTAATCTCCATCCACATCCAGACAGAATTATCCTCTATTCTTTCTCTATTTGCTCTGCTCTTGTCTGGGCTGACGTAGCTAATGGTGCGCGCAATGTGCCTAGCGGCTGATGCACATTTTATGCATTTGGAGAGGTGGGCTGGAAGCTTTGCTTTTACTGGAAGATGGTCCACTTAACGCACGGGTGTAGACTACATGTTAATGACAAATGAATGAAAATTAAATTGTGAGTTTTTACTTCATATTTTAGAAATAAAAATGACGGGGGAACATTTATGACGTCTTTTTAAATGAAATTTTCTGGCGCGACCTGCCTGCTTCACTAAGTCACTGCTTATTAAGGTCCATCCAAAATTACCGTGGCCCACCCAAAAATGAAAACCTGGCGCCACACCTGTTATAAACCTCTGCAAATGGTTGTTCTTCACGTTATCAAACTCAGACTTTGTACAGCTAATGTCAAGATGTAAAATTATGAATTCAGTCGAGCTCTTCCGTCCCTCTCTCTCCTGCTCTCCTTGAAACCCGACATCGGCTGTCAGAAGCGGAAGAGGAAGAAGGAGATGAGGAAAACAGAGTGAGTGCGACCTAAAGAAACCAGACTGGTGTGGAGGTTAGCAAACAGCTGGAAAAGTGTGGGTGTTGAATCCCCCCATGAGACCTGAGCTGGTAAAACAAAAATCCTCATCATCAGGCTTTTTTGAAAGTGGGGGGACACAGCTGCCCATCACAAATTTTGCCGGGGACATGTCCCCGGCGTCCCCGGTTAAAATGACGCCTATGGTCAAAAGAAATACAAAAAACTGCCCATATGGACAAAAATGTCCCTAATGAAGCCTGAGGGTTAAATGTCTCAGGAGCTCTGACAAACGCCAAATAAAAGAGGGATAATCACGCCTATTATATAAAGATCTATTTTCCCCACCCATTCGACTAGGACATTAAAGCTGCTTTCCGGAGTTTTCCCTTCAAGAAACGATGTATGATTTTTCAGAGATCTGTAAAAGTGAATGTCTCTGTACTGTGATAAAATGTAAGCAATACGTCTTAATTTTTATTTTATTTTGTTTGCTAAGCACGCCCGCTGCGTGTAATAGGAAACTGAGTGCCGACCAGAACTAACCAATAGCATTAGACTACTGCTTTGATGCTTCAAATTTAAGGAATACCTCGGCTGATGCAGAGTTGATGAACTTTTCACGAACAAATGGTATCTAAAATATAAATATATGAGAACACAACGACATGACAATAATACTCGTAACACAAAATGTTTCAGCTCTGTCTGTCAGCTACAGAATGTGTGTGATATGCCTGTCGGCCACTAGATGGTGCCATCGGATAAGAGAAATACTCCGGAAAGAAGCTTTAAATTCACTGAACGGCATGCTTGATTAGACAGTTTACCCTTATATCCTGGGAATATTGTGTGTGTGTGTGTGTGTGTGTGTGTGTGTGTGTGTGTGTGTGTGTGTGTGTGTGTGTGTGTGTGTGTGTGTGTGTGTGTGTGTGTGTGTGTGCGCGCGCGTGCGTGCGCATGTCACGTATGCTGCGAGGACACATTTTTGACTTTTCACCTCTAACGTGGGACATTTTAAAATTGTGAGGACATTTGACACATCACAGTAAAAAAAAAAAACTACTTTAGTTTTAGAAGTATGGGGTGAATTAACTTTTAGTTGAGGTTTGGGTTAGGAAAACAACAACATTAGTTCCTTAAACAGACCGGTAATCAGGAGAACCGGGAAACTTCCCAGTGGCCTGCCGTTAATCTAGCCCACTCAGTGATTGTCGTCATTCATGACATGCTTGATGTCTAAATGAACAATTCCTCACGTGGCTAATCGGGCCTGTATTGGCGCATTCACATCTGGGGCAGCACAGACCGGACTGCGTTGCGTCGGTCCGGGTCCCGCACCAGTAGGTTTTGTTTACACACACTTCTTAGGAATGGGGAAATCTCCAAGCTAGTGGGCAGGGCTAAAGACACGCGAAATACGGACGTGAAAATGGGTCAAGGGTGAAAAAGGTTAGACTCCACATCGGAAAAAGTAGCCGCACACACACACACTCCCCAGCAAGTGTACCTGCTGCAGATGAAAGTGCCAGTACTTTTGAACATTAACAGGGGGAGCAGAACTGGTCCTTAAAGGCCACAGAAGCGACAACAAAAAAAAAAGTTGACGACTAATTTAACAGTCGATGCGTCGTTTATTGTATGAGCATTTTTAAAATCTCGCCTGCTGCAGCACGTTCAGCACGTTTGCTTCCTGCCCCGCTGCTTATATAAGTCGAGGCACATGCGTTGTAGTGCCCACTCCAGCTCAGCGTTCGCGCAGAATCACCGGAGAAACAACATATCATGGCAAATCGACAACGGAGCTCGAAGGTTTGGGAGCATTTTATGAAAACAACTGAGAAGCAAGTAGAGTGCAAACTCTGTAAGGTGAAACTCTCGTTTCACGGGAGCACATCGGCAATGCACGAGCATCCTAAGAGTAAGCACGTGACGGTGGAGAATGAAGAGTTGCCTCTGTTAAGTGTTCCTTTTAGCTGCTAGCATCATATGTGTAGCAACAGCAGTAGTGATGATGATTATACGTTTAACATGTATGTGTATATGTCACGTATTAGCTCTAATGTTACAAACACTAATGATTTATTTTATCCCGCAACGTTACAGTGCTAAAAGGAAGCGCTCTTCTTCTACAATGGACGAGTTTCTCACAAGGCCAACCAAGTGCACACCGCAACAAGTCAACGCCCTTACCGAGGCCATTTTGAACATGCTGGTAATGGACATGAGACCCCTTTCCATGGTTGGCAATCAAGATTTTAATGATCAAGGTGTTCAACCAAGAATACTATAAGAAGTATCTACCAGGCCGATCACATTTCACCACACTGATGGAAAGGAAATAAGAGATGACCTTTGAAAAGGTGTGTGTGTGTGTGTGTGTGTGTGTGTGTGTGTGTGTGTGTGTGTGTCTATCTGGATACAAATAAAAAATTAGAATTTTATGCATTTTAGAATAAAGTTTGCTGACTGAGCAATTTAGAATCTAATATAAGTTAAAGCATATAAGGATGCACCGATCAGGTTTTTTGCTGCCGATCACCGATACCGATATCAAAGAATGCTGATCACTGATACCGATCACCGATACAGATCACATGGATTGGCCAGAAATTTTCTACATTATAATGAGTGCTACAAACTACATAATCTGGGAATAAAGGAAATGCAACCTAATCTAAAATGGCCTGTATTAAGGTTGTCACGGTGTGAAAATTTAACCTCACGGTTATTGTGACCAAAATTCCCACGGTTTTCGGTATTATCGCGGTATTTTTTTTGAACGTGTTACATTTTCACACAATTAAATAAACCCTGTATGTCAGGAAATATTGTCCTCAGTTTGTGTCTAAATTTTGCCTAAAATGTGTTATTTTGTAATTATGTTGTTTATTTGTTTACATTTTTCCCCTTTAGTCTTTAAAATACCAATATTCGCCCATAACTTCTTATTTTATGTCTGTTTGTTGTCATCATTTTAAAAATATTAGTTCAGATGATACTCAGTACTCAAGTAGCCTTCTAATCAGATACTTTTTTACCCTTACTTGAGTAATAAACCCTATATCAGGAACATATTGTCCTCGGTTTGTGTCCTTCCTGTGAGCTTTGCAGATTTGGGAAAATGTCATCAGGCAGTAATCATTGTTAAATTCATAATTATTCTCGGAGAGAGACCAACTCTTATCTGCCCCTGGGAGCCCCGTAATGCATAGCGTCATTTCAACATGGGGGTGTCCGCGACACGGGTTTATATGCAGGTAGCGGCGCTGCGGCTGCTTCATATAGCGTCTCGTTGCATTCTCCCTCAACCCAAATCCTCGGATCACGCATTTTAGCTAAAATGCTAACGTTAACTTGCCTTGCGTTGACTGTAGAGTTGTGGGTGATGGTCACGCATGTGTCATGAGATTTGAAGCATTGCTGCCTTTCACAGACACTTTTTCCTGCACGTGCTGCAAACAGGATCGCCGTCTTCTATAAACTCCCTCGGCATTCTTCAGATATCTAAAAGATGCCCTTACGTCCCACTTTGTCTTCTTTGAGGGATAATAAATGTCCTCCTGAGCGCTGCCGTCTCCTCCTCTGGCCATTATTTCAGCTTTAGCTTCAAGAAAGTTTTGGTTGTAAACAACGAAGCGCGCAACTTCAGCAGATGATACAGTGGCTGGTAAGGGTCACCGCACCTACACCGCAGCCTCGGTAAACCCACCAAGATAATATAGTTTTTTAAAAAAACGAGACGGTTATTATTATTGTCAACTTTTTTTTTTACCGGGGTCTACCGTTACACTGGTTACCGTGACAACCCTAAGCTGATCGGTCTGCTTTGGTCTATTTTGAAAACTCCGATCAAAACCGATAGGGGCGCTATCGGCCAATTACGATCAAATGCCGATCCATCGGTGCATCCCTAAAAGCATAATATTTTTTTTTCTCCGTGTTAAATCCTAACCTGCTTCATAAATTAATATATCGGCAAATGAACTAACTGTAATATATTTTATCTTTAAGGTAAAGCAGGCCCTAAGAGCTGTGACTGGTTCCCTGACCCTGACTGCTGACGTGTGGACCAGCCGTGCTAAAGAGGCGTACCTTGGTGTTTCCTGCCCTTTTCTGAGCGAAGACTGGAACATGAAATGCTTCAACCTTGCCACCATGCCTCTAGAGGAGAGGCACACTGGTACAAATATAATGACTTGGATAGAAGAGGTTTTAGCTAAGTTTGAAATCCTGCCTGCTAAAATAAAAGCAGTAGTTCATGACAGTGGGTCAGATATGGTGGCAGCAATGAGACTGCTTGAAGAGAATCATGGATGTGCCTCTATCCGGTGTGCTGGACACACACTCCAGCTTTAGTTTTAGTTGCATTCATCTGATCTGTTTGACACTGTAGCATTTGTATTAACATGTTGCAACAAAATTCATTAAAAGCAGTTTGATAAGCTATTGTCTTTATTATTAGATGGCACATAACTGATCACACATAGAACTAGAAGCTAATGATGGGTATATTAGCGCATCCTGGTGCAATAAGCTATACTTTTATGAATGACACGATTAGTCGGGACTAATTGTCACCAAACTGGCGACTAGGCGACTAATAAAATAGTCGTTTGTGGCAGCCCAAGATATATTTATGTGTTATTTTGACTAAGATGAGTGTTATTAATACAAACCTAAAATGTTACTGAAATGTAGGTCAAATATTTCAAAATATTTTTATATAGGGCTGCACGATATTAAGAAAACCTGCGATATTCGATAACAGTGCTTAATATTGCGATATCGATATTACTCACGATAAATGAACAAATACTAAAGTATGCAGTGTTGATGTCGTCTGACGTCTGCTCTGGGTTCAAAGCAAACAAAAACTAATGCATGAATTCCATTACAACATAACATTTTTATTGCAAAAATATGCAGCTGCACCCGCTACTGTATTAGAAGCAAAACAACAAACTGCATGCAGTTTCTCAGTGACTTTAAAACATCACCTCCACCATAAAACTTTTTCTGATGCTCCAAATACAGAAAAACATCCCTTACCAGGGTTTTTAGAATAAATAAAAATACCAGAAAATGAGTTTAAATGTTAAATAATAGTTAACATCACTTAAATGCAACAGCAAATTCTCTCATTGCTACTGAACATTTTCTCCTCTTATGTGGTTATGATATAAGGCTGTTGCTGCTATTGGGAAGTGAACTGTGCTGGGCCAAACTAGGAGAATATTAAGATTTTCTGAGGGAAAGAGAAAAACAATTGTCTACCTTTCAGAAGAGGAACTGGCAAAAAAACTACATGGAAAATATATGAAAAAGTTTGTTTTTAACCCCAAATTGAACAAGTTTACCTAGATCTTAAAAAGCAGCTCAGATGAAGAAACTGCAACTATGATTCTGGTAACAAGCTAACAAATTGAACTAGCTTCTCTTACGATAACCGGCTAGCAGAGCTTCTGACTGACAGTTTATGTGCAGCAACAAATCAACTATCCTGATTAACAAGGTTATAAAAGCTCATAAATGAAAAATCACTTTGATGTGTGGGGGGACTTTTCTAGGCCCTCTTTAGCAGGGTGGGACTGGGAGGAGAGTGCTGTAGCCTTTTAGCTGGAAGCTAACCGGAGCCTGGGGCTAACGTCACCACCCGGTGGAACACTAGCGACATGGAGGTAGGTGGGTTGGTTCACGGGCACGTGTCAGAGTCAGCCCGGTTATTATCAGCTGCTTAACGACACCAAGCGGCCTCACATTCACATTTGAAAGCAGCGCTGATTCCAGAAACCTCAGCACAAAGTGCGTTCGTTAATCTGAGCCAGCATGACGAACAAGGGAAGCGAGTGGCAGCGGAAAGCAGGGGCGGAGCGGAGACAGTGGAATTTTGGGGTAAGGGTCTACGTAGGGGGCGGGCGTATTACGTGAATGGACCCCTCTGATTGGCCGCATATCAGAAGGGCTACATTTGATTGGTCAAATAATACTTCCGCGTAAAAAACAGAGCTGGTTTACGCAGTTAATGTACGACACGGATGGAAATGTTTGAACCAAACATTCATTGCCGTTTTTGACGTGCTTTGCAATGGGCCTATCGCACATCCTGTTAACGCGATGACGATAATTCTTCGATATATTGTGCAGCCCTAATTTTTTACTATAAATATCAGATGGGAAAAAGGGAACTAAACACTTATCTAATGCATATTATTGAGCCTTTCATAATAAGAGTCTGTTATTCAGCCTGATAATTTTGTTGTTTTATTTCATATTTTTTAGCAGCAAACCAGTTTTGTTTCACTTGAAACGTTGTCAAATGGAATATTCAATTAATCAACAGAAGCTTAGATTAGAAAACTTAAAGGCACAGTCTGTAACATTTAAATGTAGAATAACTTTAAAAATGTTTGATTTTGACCATCTGACCCAATTTTATTTAAAAAAAAGTAAATAATCTTTAATATTTCAATTTTCTCCTAAGTCCCTCCCCTGCCCTGTAGAGCTCAGCCAATATTTCTGCAAGTCTAATGCGTTGACCAATAGCGCTGCGTTACTACCAGGGGCAGCTGTCAATCATCGAGCACGAGCAGGTCTCAGCGTGCACAACAGTGTCACGCGCCTCACTCGGCTTACTGCAGAAACATGGAGCAAAAAACACCCAAATTACCGATTCGACGACTGCCTTCCACATCTCAAAAAACATTTAAAAAGTTTAAAAGCCCTTCTTGAAAATTGGCTGTAAGACGTTTAAGACAGTCGAGTAGAATTTACATTGGAGATTGTTTTAAACGATGGAGAGATTTTCGTGATCTAAACGGCCTGAAAACGGATGAAGAGTTGGCAAAGTATCTTTTGGACAGGTAAGTTATTTATTGTTTTTTGGATAAATTTCCTTAAAATCTTTCTTTCACTGAAAGAAGTAATAGAGCAAACAAGCTTTGTATGCTTGGTGTCCTATTGGCTAATGTAGCATTAGCTTGAATGCTAAGTCGACATGAATCGATGCTAGTCGAACTATTTATGCTATATTTGGAAGAAGTTTGAGTAACGAAAGGGGATTTACGTTTTTTTTATATGGGAGCTAATGATTAGTGGCGTTTAACTATAGGCCACATCAGTATATTGTTTTAAGCTCTTGTTTATAACTTCCCCGTTAGCGGGGTTCAGTTAGCATCTTGAATGCTGTATTAGATGTTTACACTTTCCTGACCTGCGTGTTTGATTAAAATGAGTAATCAGCAGCTCATGTAGCACTTGTAGAAGTCTGAGGAGATGATTCAGCAGTTAGAATTAGGTGTGATTGATCAGGAACGTATCCAAAACCTTACGTTTCCATTAGCACTGAAAGACATATTGTGCTAACCTGGGTGGGCCACGTGTACAGATTACCGTCTGATTTTGTGGTCTTACCTACATGAAAACTCCATATTAAAATAAAAGGAATGATAATCAGCTCGTGCAGAAATCTGTGAAGGCTGGGGAGACTTGTTTTATTACAGTGAAACAAAGATATCTGTAACCATTTTTGGTTTTGCTGCAGGTCGGCGAACACTTATGAGTTTTTTGTAAGTACATTATTTGTGTTTTCATATAAAAAAAAGTGAATGTAACTAATCGCCACATATGTCTTTTAGGACATGTGGATCGGTCTACTCCATCATGTGACCGGAGAACATGAGTGGTCTCTGGATGCTTGTCAGCATGATCCTTTACTAAGTGACAGAGAGAAAGACTGGATTCAGAAAGGCTCTACTCCACACAAAGCCCTCAGTGAACGCTGGCTGAAAGAAGTCCCAAAATATTTGAAAATCAGGTACTGTATTTAATTATAGCTATAAATAATAATATAATTGTTCTAAATATTAAATTCTTGTTTTAGATCTACAGCAAATTTGGAGGCGTTTCACAACCATCTCCTAATGTATGCAAGCAAAAGATTCAGTTACATCCCACCTGTTTACGACGCACGGATACTGCCTGCTGCACTGGACTACAATCACCACTCACATCGAGAAGTGAAGAGGAGAGCAGATGGATCTATACAGTATGTATTTATTTATTTATATTTTAAATGAAACACACACTCATGAATTCATAATTCACTGGTCCAGTTTTAGTAATTTTTTACTAACAACTTCCTCAGATGAACAACCACAACGCTCCTAACTGCTACATATTGGTTTAACAACATGCTGTCAAGAGGCCAACTGTAGAATAACAGAAACACCACATTTTCAATAATAGCGCCTCCAGGTGGGGCTTACCTAAATTATTTTTCATTTAAAACACTTTTTCAGCTAATTTGTTGTATACTACAAGTTAGAGCCCTGCACGGGCCTAAAATCTGAGCCCGTGCCCGGCCCGAGGGGGTGGAGCCTCAGCCCGACCCGGTCTGAAAAGGTTTTCAGGATTCTCTGGCCCGACCCGCGCCCGACTTTTTTTTAACCAACTAAATGAAAACAAAGTGCGTCAATCCTGACCAATGTGTTAAAAGATGTGCAGGATCCGATGAATTTGTTTTTCCCTCATTTACTGTCACGGAGATAACAGCGCAGGCTCTGGTGGTAATCAAGTTAAATTTTATCTCTTTCCAACAATTTTCACAAGAAAACAGAAAAGTCAAAAGCAGGGCTTGTGTTGACCGGATAGTTCCCGTATTTGACCGCTTATTTTGACGGAGAAAGAATAGAAATAATTACCCTGACACATGCAGACGTACTGACATTTTATTCTACGCACATTGCAGATGTAGCTAAATCACCCAAGAAAAGATTCCCATCTGAACATCTGAGCTGGACACTGCTCAGCGCAGCTCGCTGTCAGCACGTATGTGCACAGCGAGCTTAAGTTGTGGAGACTGGCTTGGAGCGCGTCGCAGAACGCATGCGGGAAGGTTCCTCCCACTGAAGCGAGTGTTTTCCAAACCCGGTCTCTCAGAGAGACTTGTCACTTAGAAAATGTTCCCTGATTATGAAACTTTGGCTGAATAGTGCTTGTTCCTGTCTCCAATGTGGCGACACATCCAGGAGCCGTCTGAGGAGATGCCCAGAATCTCACATCTTCTTCAGCTCAGAAAGTGCATATGATTACGCACAAGCATGACCCGTCAACCCGGTCTCACAGTAAGACTGGGTTGGGCCTGTTCAGGTTTACGCAGACAATCTTTACATAGAATTGACTTACAGATATAAAATTAATTCAGTAAAATATAAAGCATTTTATTTAAATATCCAATCATTATTTTACAAGCACAGAGAGCCGCATCAGATTCAGATCAGTGGGAAGATTCCTCCGACTGAATTCAGTCGGAGGAATCTTCCCGCATGCGCTCTGGTTCTGCGACGCGCTCCAAGCCCCTCTCCACATCTTCAGCTCGCTGTGTACCTTATGTAGTACATGCTGACAGCGAGCTGTGCTGAGCAGTGTCCAGCTCAGATGTTCAGATGGGAATCTTTTCTTGGGTGATTTAGCTACATCTGCGATGTGCGTAGAATAAAATGTCAGTTCGTCTGCATGCGTCGGGGCAATTCTTTCTATTCTTTCTCCGTCAAAATAAACGGTCAAATACGGGAACTGTCCGGTCAACACAAGCCCTGCTTTTAACTGTTCTGTTTTCTTGTGAAAATAGATATAATTTAACTTGATTAACACCAGAGCCAGGCGCACTGCGCCGTTATCTCCGTCACTGTAAATGAGGGAAAAACAAAATGATAGGATCCTTTTCTGACCTTCCCCTCCTACAAAGTTTAATTACAACAATCAAACGTGACAGAGCCTGGATTTGTATTCTGAACAGTCTAAACATGTTTTAAAAAGAAACGTATGACACAAGTGGCACTTGCTCAGTAAAACCACCAACAGGGTGAAAAAATATCAAAATGTTGTAGGCAGAGACGGGCTACAACTTCTGGATCCATTTTATATAAATCATTTTAGGGCTGCAACTAACGATTAATTTCATAATCGATTAATCTGTCGATTATTTTTTCGATTAATCAACTAATCGGTTTGTTATTGTTTAGCTATTTAACCTATACAAGTGATGAATACATTTCAGTTAAGAAAAAGAAAAACATAAGAGAATTGTGCAGTTGACTGCAATCTATTTTATTGCACATGAACACAGTCAGTGGTGTAAAATGAGCTAAACAGTGCAAAATATCAGTCCAGAATAATTTTTTGGCATCAAAATATAAGAGGTAAATTCCATAAAAAAAATAATGTAGAATCTAGAATAGAGTTTGTAAGTGGTATGCATTGCTGGGGGTGAGTGTCTTGTTCCCCATGTAGTTGTCCATCGTTGCTTGTTTTTTTCTGCTTAAGAAACACAAATAAACTGAATTAAGTACACATATAAAATAAAGCAGCACACACACTACAACACTAAATCAATATTACATTATTTGAATTAATTAACAATATACAGTGATCATTTATTTTGACAAAAATGTGTTGTGAGGCGTTTTACAGCGTTAGACGGTAAAACAGCCTTTTAATAGTTAAAAAAAGGACTTTCTGAATTTCTCCTGTATTTAAAAATTGAAAGCGTACAACTATGCCGCGTTATATTCACCTGGACACAGCTCGTCTGTATATTTTTCTCCGCGGAGTTGTCCTTTTTTGAATGAGGAACACAGTTATGGGTTTGTGCCATTTTTCTCTTAACGAGAACATTCTTATGAACAGACGTGCTAAATTTGGCAAGCGCATGATTCACGACACAGAGGAGATTCACGATTGCATCTAGTCAATCAGAAGTAGAACACCGTAAACTGACGCGGCAAAAAAAACATGTTTAACATCCACTATAACGAACTCAGCTAACACTAAGTCCCAAATTTGATCTGCGTTAGCTTGTTTATTTTCTGTTACTTACCGGACATTCCTCTGCTGCATCAGCCCCCACATGTTTTCGTCTCAAATGTTCACTTAGAGACGTCGTGCTTCCGTCGTGCCATGGTTTTTGCATATTTTGCAGGTCACCGGTCTTTTCAAGGCATCTAGTGAAGTGCTCCCATACTCGTGAGGTTTTTGTCCGGGGTTTCTCTTGTTTTGTCGCTTCTATTTTTCTTCCGTATTTCTTGTTGATCCGCCATCTCTCACAGCAAGATGAGCGTCAGTAACGTGATACGTCATGAAAACCGAGGGCACTTATTGGCTAATTTCTTCTTCTACGGCTCCACTGGCGGCAAATTTAACAGATTGTAACCGATGTCAGATTGTGGTAAAAAAAATAGACGTTATGCGGTAAAATATGATTATTAAACAACTAATCGATGACTAAAAAAGTTGTTAACTATTTTAATAATCGATTATAATCGATTAAATCGATTAGTTGTTTCAGCTCTAAATCATTTTATTGATTATCTTCTTATGAAAGACAACTCTGACGTACACTAGTGACCGGTACTGGCTGCTGTCACCTGTTGTGAGCAGCTCTCTGCTGTCTGAGGGTAGGCCCCGCCAACAACGCCGCAGCTGCTGTGGCTCCCAGTGTTTTCTTTACTGTGGGAAACGGGTAATAATGGCTCTTTGATAAGAACAGGTTGCCGACCCCTGGTTTAGGTGTTTCAATTTTTTTTAAATGAATTCGATTAAAAATAAAGGAGCCCGGCCCGGCCCGTGTCCGAGGTAATTACACAGTCATTGGCCCGAGGGCCAACGGGCCAGGCCGACCCGAGGGCCTAGGGCTTCAGTGCAGGGCTCTTCTACAAGTTATGGCATGTGTCATTTCAGATACCATAAAATATTCAACAAAAAATCAAGATGCTGGAGGCTGTATTCTGAGAAGGTGGCAAAAGTCTACTCCTACATCCCAGAGATCCAAACCGTGATCGTCAACCAATGTTTGACAAGCAAGAAAGGTCTTCCTCGACGCTACAAGCTAAGGCCTGAGGATCCAAGGCGTTATGGTTTGCTGTCCGGAGTCCCTGCACCATCAACAGAGGAACTTCTACAACACCTACGGACTCGCGGTGATGGTAAAATAAAACATTATCTGCCTTACATCTTCCACACAATAGTCTATTGCTGATTGAGTTTATTTTTTATTTACAGGTAAAACTTTGCCACAGACATAAGTGTTGGGGGAGGCAAGAGAAAACCCAAAACCTTCTTTATTTTTGTTTCCTGTGTTTTTTTTTTTTTTTTGGTTTGAAAATAAAGATATATTTTGGGAAAATAAGGACTAATAATTAAAAAATGTATGTAAAATGCTGGAGGTAGACTTAAGTTTTTGTTGTTGTGCAGGAGTTTTAACATTTATGGTATTTTTACAAATGCAACAGAGTTTTGCTTTAGAACACTTTATTAGAGCATCAAACAAAAATATATAAAAAATAAACTTATGTAAAATATCAAATATATACATTTATTTACAATCGTCTTGGAATAAAACCAGTGTAGTTACCACTGGGGTCAGGGAATTTTTCCCTTATCCTCCAGACCACAGCTTGGGAATACTACCCTGCGCCCTCCACCAAGTTTTCCATGCTGCCATGCTACAAACTGTCTGTAAGCTGCATGGCGGAACTGTCTGTTGTCCTCACCAGGGTCCGGATCATCATAAACTGCTCGAAACTCATTCCACAATGTGCTGGCCAGGCGAAGAACACCATTTTGCAGAATAAACTCCTCCATGTGTGGTACAGTTGAAATACATGTCTGGGGAGGCTGTTGGCAGCATTTCCTTTCCAAATCAGTTGGCATCTTTCTCCAGTGGGACCATACACACCATGAAGTTTGATTGGATGTTAGAGGTGTTGTGGCAGGTGGACCAGAGAGGGCAAGTACATCAAAGAGAACACCAGGGTCTCTGTCCAGCACCATGGTAAGGACGTCAATAGCCTGCTGAGGGTTCAGGTTCTGTATGTGTTGCTACAAAAGTGGAAAGAGATGCTACAGCAACAGTTTTTAAGATCATTTAGTGTAATTTTGTTATGCTTACACGTTCAAAGTCTATTCGCTCTGGAGAGAGAGAGATCTTCATCTCCAAGGTCCACGGCTGAGTGTCTCGCACTTCTTCGGCCTCTGGACGCACCACGGCCTCTGGATGCACCACGACTTTGAGATGATGGTGGGCATCTCCTTTTTGCACCACATCTTGAGGATGCAATAGGAGGTTCAAACTCTTCCTCAGAGGATTCCTCAATCACTGAACTCTAATTTGTATTAGAATAAAAAAAAATAATACTAATATAAAAAGTACTCTTGCATATTAATCCATTTTGACACAGATCAGGTTTACATCTAGTCAAAATTTGGGCTAAACCAACAATAAACAGAAACCCTATGAAAACAACCATAATACCACCTTTGTGACAGAAAACCCATATTTCCTCATGTTACACATGATTATAGGAGGACTACACAGAATGCAGTGTTTATTCATGATTTCCACATAAATTATATGCTTTGATATATTCATCCCATCTTGAATGGCAAAGCAATTAAAAATAAGCTAATTACTCGTAATAAAATGCTAACAATTTGATAGGATTCATTTTATTTACAATATAGATTGTCAACTGTTACTGGTATTTTAAAATATGTATATATTTATAGATATTCTTTATAAAATGCCTTTTGTAAACAGTAAGTGTTTAATGTGCTGGTTAAAAACAACTTTCTTACCTCAGATAACTCCATTGCTAACACTAGCTCAGCTCTATTATGAAGAAGCAATACTCTGGTGTTGACTCGGCTTTTCCTGCGCGTGCACATTAGGAGGCGTGGCTTTCGGCTCTTTCAGGAAGGGCGGGGGAGTGAGCAACAGCCGTTCGAATTTTAAAATCTCCTCCTCCTCACCCTGACGGTGTCATTTTACAGACCGTGCCTTTAACAAAAAATATTTGGCCTTTAAAAAAGTGAGGCAGTTGAATGCACAGAGTACGCATGTGCTGGCGCATGGTCAGGATGGTGCCACCTCTGCCTCAGTTTGAGCCAGGAAAAACTCAAGTAAAGACTATTGCAGTAGTCTAAACAAAATATTAGTAATGCATGAATAAGCTTCTCAAAACGATTCCTCATCAAAATGGACTTATAAAGATTCTTTAGGTGAAAAAAGCATACTTGAACCACATTATTGACTTGAACATCAAATTTAAGCTGAAAATCAATCTTAACACCCAAATTAGACACAACATCCGTTGCATCATATAAGACTGAGTAACTACAGGAGCACCATTTGGTGCAAACACAATCAACTAGGGATGCAACGGTATGCGGTAAAATACCGGACCGTTCGATACGCCCTACACGGGACAATCCGCCCTCCTGGCCCGCGGGACTTCGGTACTCCCATTGATTTTGCGCTGCTCTTTTATTTCATGCTTGGCACCATGTGCGTTTGCCAGTCCAGGTAGATGAAAGGCCCATCCCCAAGTTAATGTCCAATCACCGTTGTGCATCCGGGTCCTCGCTCACAAACTCTTACTACAGTTAGGCGGCTGGCTGCGAACGAAGAGACACGAGGAAATGGCGAGCTGCAGTGGAGTTGAAAAGAAACAGTTTGAAGAGGCACCAGGCTCTTTTAAATCATCGGTTTGGAATTATTTCGGATTTGGGGTTGAGTACAATGATGAAGGAGTAAAAACAATCAACAAAAGTTACACAGTCTGTAAACAATGTTTGGCACATGTTTCATACTCCAGTGGAAACACGAGCAACATGTTAAAACATATCCAGCGAAGGCATCCAGACATGAAGCTTCCTGAACACAGGTCAGTCGAGCAACCCGCCGCACAGGCACCAGCAGCAAAACAACTGTCTATCGAGAATGCTTTTGCCCAGACCTACCGGGCTATTTCAGAGAAACATAAAAAAATTACTGATGCATTTGGGAGTGTTTATCGCGAAAGATCTGCAGCCTTTTTCTGTTGTCGAGGATGTTGGTTTTCAACATTTAATGAAGACGCTCGACCGACATTATTCTGTGCCCAGTCGCACACATTTTAGTCAGGTCGTCATCCCTGGTCTTTACGACAAAACGCGCAACGCCATCGAGAGTGATTTGGCTAAGGCAGAAAGCCTCGCACAGACAACTGATAGTTGGACTTCTCGGGCAACGCAGAGCTACATGACTGTGACGGCTCACTACATGCTGGACTGGGAGATGAAAAGCGCCGTGCTGCAGACTCGCCCCCTCTATGAAAGCCACACAAGTGCGCATTTAGCAGAAGAGATAAAAAATGCAGTCACCGAGTGGAAGCTGGAGCGGCCAAACAAAACTATACCCGTCGCCACAGATAATGCTCCAAACATTGTTAATGCAGTTAATGAAACTGTTGAGCTGGGACCCCAGATTAGCTGTTTTGCTCACACTGTGAATCTCGCTGCAAAGAGGGCTGTCAATCAACAGTGTGTCCCGCCTCCTTGGGAAAGTGAGGAAAGTTGTCACCTTTTTTTTACCACAGCACCACAGCCAACCAAGCACTTGCTGTGAAACAGCAAATGCTAAACTTACCAAAGCACAAGTTAATTCATGATGTGATAACCCGGTGGAACACATCACATGACATGTTGTCACGATATGTTGAACAGCAGCCTGCCATCTACTCTGCATTAACAATGGACAAGAATCTGAAGAGCCACGTCAAGGGCATTGCAGTGTCGACTGATGCCGAGAAAAAAATGGCAGAACAACTAATTGAAGTTCTCAAACCTCTAAAAACTGTGACAACACTCATGAGGAGTGAAACAACCCCTTCAATTTCAATGATCCTCCCACTTAAAGAAATGATTCTCAAGTGCATGGCCCCTGGAGGTGAAGACAGTGCAGGTATCAAAGAGGCAAAAGAAGCCATCACACAGGACCTGGATAAAAGGTACACTGACCCTGACCTTCAGAAGTACCTCCAAAAAGCCACAGCCCTGGATCCCAGGTTTAAATCCCTGCCCTCACATGATGAAGCCTCCCTTGACAGACTCTACAGAGATCTTGCCACAGAAAGTCTGGAGAACGAACCACAGGTATGTTGATCATATTTCCTGTGAATCCATGGCTGAATTTATATTTCATTTTTTTGTTAAAAATTTATATAGAGGTTTTAACATTTCATACTTGTACAGATCTGTATGATCAAACAGCAATTTAGCTTTTCTCTGTTGTTGCAATTACACTGAGTTCACAGGAGCAAAATATAAACATTAACAGCTGTTATTCTATATATTAAAAAACTGTCATTGTTTTTCCAGAGACAACTGGAGCCGGAGTCGATGCCACCCACAGAGGGACAAGAGTAAGCCTCTCCCCCTCCAAAGAAGACGGCAATGGCAGAGCTATTTGGGGCGGTTTTTAAAAAACAAGATCAGGTCAAAACTCTTGCCCAGGTAGTCGAGGATGAAGTTGCTTCATACAGGTTGGCAGACTCCATTGGCGTTGATGCCGATCCTTTCATGTGGTGGAACACCAATGAGCATAAGTTCCCTCATGTAGCAAAAGTGGCAAAACGGCTCCTCTGTGTCCCAGGGACTTCAGTTCCTAGTGAGAGAATTTTCTCCACTGCTGGGGACATTGTTAGTGCAAACCGGTCTCGCCTTGCACCAGACAGTGTTGATAGACTCATCTTCTTGCACAAAAATCTCTCAATAGTGGATGAGTAAATATTGCGCTTTTTATGCTGAATGCAGGATTATTTACTAAATTATTTAGCTCTGCTTTTTTGTTCTAAGCACAAGCTAATTTATTTTTGTTAAAGGAAAACCAAACTTTTTCGTTCACATTGTTGTCGAGGACGAGAATTGTTTATTTAGTGTGTTTGTTTTACATTGCGTATATTTAAAAATTTCAATTCACAACTGATACTTGAAGAAGAGGTTGTATTATTTCGTGTTCAGTACAGCCTAAAGAGGGTTCATTTATTCCATACTGTGACGTTACAGCACAAGCTAACTCCTGTTTGTTAAAACGCAAAATGCACTTTTACTTTTGCATTGCTTACCTCATGTATCACGTATCATGGTTGGGAACCATTTGAATATTTTCAAGTATCTTTGTTTACATTTTGTAATTTGTTATATATATTTTGTATTGCATACAAGTGATAATTGAAAGAGGGTGTTAGTGTTCAATGCAGAGAATGTTAACTTATTTCATATACTGATGTTCTTACAATTGTGACATTCTGTTTTCGCTCTGAAGAAAAATAAAATGCATGTTTTGGAATAAACGATGTCTCCTTCTGCACAAACATGTACCGAACCGTCCCGTGGACCTTGGCCTAAGTACCGAGGTATGGACCGTACCGTGGGCTACCTGTACCGTTGCACCCCTACAATCAACTCAGTCTTAGAGTCATTAATCTAGAGAAAATTACAACCCATCCACAATCATTAACCTCACGAAGACAACTCAGAGCTAAATCCTTAGCTTTAATAGGAACATAGACCTGACAGTCATCAGCATAAAGATGAAAGTCAAGCTCATATTTCCTAAAGATGGCCCCAAGAGGGAGCAAATATAAATTGAAAAGCACAGGACCAAGTACAGAGCCCTGTGGGACCCCATATTTCAGGGGAGCATCACTTGAGCAAAAGCTACCTATCTTAACAGTCACATACCTGTCAGACAGGTAGGAACTCATCCAGAAGAGCGCTGAACCAGAGAGACCAACAAACTTCTCCAGTCGATTGAGAAGTATAACATGATCAAAGCAGCGGTCAGACCTAAGAGTAATAAAAAGACTGTCACCCACATCAGTATATTTGTAAATATCATTGAACACTCTCACAAGCACAGTTTCAGTACTATGCTTTGTTCTAAAAGCTGATTGAAAAACTTCTAAAATTTGTTATTATCTAAATGGTCTGACAATCGCTTAAAAACAACTTTCTCAAGAACCTTAGAAAGAAATAGCAGTGTAGAAATATGTTGATGATTGGATAATACAGAGACATCAAGACCGGGTTTCTTAAGAAGAGGTTTGATTACAGCTCTTTTCAGACTCTTTGGAACTTCCCCACACTGCAGAGTAGAGTTGATTACATTATGAACCATATTTGAAATAGCTGGCCAAACGTTCTTAACAATAGAGGATGGAATGATGTTGAGTGCAGAGGTGGATAGTTTCATCCTTCCAACAATTTCATCCAACATATCTGGGGATACAGAGTCAAAAGAATTCAAAGTAGTTGAATCAAAACAGATATCTTCATCAGGGGTGGACCGTTAAAGCGCCCGAGCGCCAATGGTGCTAAATTTTCTCGTCGGGCGGTAAATACATGACGACTTACCGCCCGGGTGGCGCCCAAGCCTTATTTGTCATTTACACACCGGCTTTCACCTACATCATGGCCCCGCCCTGTAGGAAGCTGCCGTTTTCGTTTCGCGCACGTGAACCTGCGCGCCTCTAGCCACCTACTGCACTTGTACGATTCGTGCACGTACTGCACGATTAGTTATAGTCACGTGAACTATAAGTTCACTATTAAAGACGAAGTGGAACCACGTTAGAAACACACAAGCACGCAGGGAGATGCCGCCGCCACAGGGATTGGATTTCTTGATGAAATCTCCGGCAAAACGCTTTAAAACTGGTGAGGAGAAGCGAGACAGTTCGAAACGGTATGAAGCAGAGAAGCGTGTGCGTAGGTGAAATGATTCGTGGCGGTTTAAAGAAGACGGGAGGTGCAGAGAATGGCCGTGTTCGAGTTGAGCAGCGCATCGCCTGGAAAACAGACGGAAGCAGCAGGGGGAGTGGCTGAAAGCCGGCGTTTCGCCGGGGACACACCGGCAGCGGAAGCGCCCGAAGCGAATCGCTCACAAAGTCCGGCCGCTGCTCGCCGCTCCTCAGTTCAGATCAGACGCGCCCCAGTCGAGGCGCGCCTCGGCTCCGCTGTGGTTTTTCTTTTAACTACCTGGTGTCCTCCATTTCCTCTCTGCCTTTTCTCAGCTCTTTTCCTCTACGTGTGTGTGTGTGTGTGTGTGTGTGTGTGTGTGTGTGTGTGTGTGTGTGTGTGTGAGTGAGTGAGTGAGTGAGTGAGTGAGTGAGTGAGTGAGTGAGTGAGTGAGTGAGTGAGAGGAGAGAGAGGGAGAGGAGAGAGAGAGAGAGGAGAGAGAGAGGGAGAGAGGAGAGAGAGACTATGGTAAGAACCAGTTGTTTCTGCCAGTTGAATCTCTTGGATTTTCCTACATGTGTAGCTCGGGGGTGACGATGGATGAAGATATCGCGTTAGCATTCACACTTGTTCAATTTTCAATTTTAATTCTAGTGCCTGTTAGCAGCTGAAACACATCCTCACGTGCTTGTGGATATCATATATTGTATATGGAGACCTGACTGTAATAATAAGTAAAGGTTAGCAGCTGTAGGTTCAGTGTGCTCATAGGAAACGTGACAAAAGAACACAAAACACATTTCTCTTTATGGCCTATATAGTTGTCATCATCAACATAACATGATTTACAGAATACATGTGACCTACTAACATTTCATGTTCTACCACCGGATGTTTGGATCAAAATATGAACCAATCAGATCTTGGATCAGGTGAGAGCCAGGTGTTTCCCGTCATCCCCTAGGTTTTGCAAATAGTGGAGAGCAACTGCAAACCCTTGCTCCAAAACCTGCGGCCGCCTTGATCTCACGAGGTTATCGTTGCCTACGTCAGAGCAAGTCGGCGTCAATTCGGACACAAATCTAACCGGCATGCACTGCTCGCCGATCACCGCTGGTCTAATCTGCACAGAACTGGCTCATCTCGAACACAGTCAAAGGCTTGAATACAGCAAAGCGGAGTTGGTGATGTACTGCGTTGTATGCCGGAAGTATGCAACGACAAAATCATGTTTTGTTGAGGGAACAAACAAATTCAAACTTTAATACATTATTATGTTTGTGAATGTGTACAAAATGAAGGTTTATTACATTTAAAACGGTTCAGTTGTTATTTTGACTCATTTTGGCAGCTGACCAGTGGGGCCTGTTGAGGGTCTGACCTCATGAGGAAATTACTATGCAGTGATTTTCTCCAAAATGACTGTGCTTAAATTGCTCTGAAAAGCAAATAATCACATCAGCGCCAGGAAACTTCATTTCCCATGATGCTTTGCACACGGAAGCATTGGGTGATGTCACCGCCTAGTACCAGAAACACGTTCTGCGCATGTGCGGGAAGCCGTGGAGCTTTTCCCGCGAACTAAGACCATAAATCTTCAGCAGAGACAAAGAAACCTCGTTCTTTTGCCCAGGATACCTGGCGGTAAGGACACGCTTGTCGAACGCTCCGACAACTTGAGCACGCGGAAGCTCTAAGTGCCCAAGTTGAGCCACGCAACCGCTGGAAACCACTCCACCATTATCGGGACCTGACTGGGAACGAGCGGAGCTCCATTCAGCTCTCAGAGACGCTGTAAGTTGTCAAACTCAGCACAAAAGAAACTTCGTTCTCTTTGTGTCCAGCCGTGGAGAAACACTCGTGGAGCCAAACAACGGAGAAAGCATTAAACCGACGGATGACGCTGAAAACTGCGGAGAAAACGGAGAACCGTCAAATCAAACAGCTGGGACGCCTTGCTGCTCATCCGGTGATCAGAAAACTCATTTTTTCTCTCTCCTTTTCTTCTCCCGTTTCCTCTATAGTCCAGAATAAGCAATAAAACCGCGCTATTGCTTAAAAAGTAGCTTCGTGTTTTCCTCTTTCGCTCCCAATTCGTCCTTCAGGTCATTTTGAAAGAATAAACTGCTTATTGATCATCGCTAATATCTTTAGTCGTCAGCTCTGGCCAGGCTGCCGACTCCTTTTAGATTAAATAATTTACAAGTGACCTTTTGTTGTTTGTTAACTTTTGAAGTGTTTGAGTTAAGTTTTACTGTGATTCTAAGCCACTAAGTGTTCGGGAAAGTAGAAAACTTTACACATCCAGGTCTCCTGTTGAATGCGAGGGGAGGGGAAGAGCCCCACACACACTCACAGCTCACTCCCCCCACCTACTCTGGGGAAACAAAGACCCATTCATCTCACACACACACACACACTCACTCACACACACCACCCAAACACCTTGAACATTATTTTGAATATACATCCTTTTATTATATCACATGGTTATTATTCATTTATGCCACTGTTTATTCATTTGACAAATTGTTAATTAAACGTTATAAAATTCAGATTTTCGTCTCCAGTAGCTTTGTTGTGTCGAAGAGAAGTCTCTGCTCCAAGGATTCTACGAACTTCAAGAAAGACTGATAAGAGTTTTGGATTCAATTTTTCCCCGGTTAAAGGGGAATGGTGCCCCGTATATCTAAGAATATCTTAATTAATTAATAAATCAGTAAATATTTACATATTTACAGAATTTATTGAAGAATCCAAAAGTAAGTTGAAGCTTACTAATTGTTCGCTCCTAATAACCCCAACATTAATTGGTGCCCCGTGTGAGGCTTGGATACACAGAGATTTCTATCCGGCACAAACAAACAAATAAATCCAAAGAGCTTGAATTAAAAATAATCAGTTGTTCAGCCTTGAACCAGCAACAGAGTGGTGCTGATTTCGCTGAGCAGGAAGCTGCATCGAACTCTCACCAGTAACTCAGTGCTTCTTTAAAGGTGCAACGTGTAAATTAATTCTGGTTGACCTTTTAGGTTAAAAATTCAGTTTTTCCTTAAAGGTGCCACGTGTAATTAATTCTGGCTAACCTTTTAGGTTAAAATTCAGTTTTTCCTTAAAGGTGCAACGTGTAAGTAATTCTGACTAACCCTTTTAGGCTAAAATTAACTGCTAATTTAGCGACTTTAACTCACAGTGGCTATTATAACTAACTGAAACCTTCACTCAAAGACTGATAACACCCTGTTTGCTAATATTCTGAAGGAATAACTAGCATATTTAACACTGCAAGTGTTGTAAGACGTTGCTACGGCAACGCACCAGCTTTTGCTAAAATACTGAAAGGAATAGTATTTTAAGCGTCAGTCACGGCATTCCGTGCAATCTTAAAACGCTAAAACCTGTGCGCACAAAGGTTAATTTAGTGTTTTTCTGCTACAAAGCTAGCAGTTGCTGCCAAAGGTGCAGCTTTGAGCTATCTGCAGAAGCTCTACTAGGCTATTTTTGGTTCGGTTGTTAAAATGGAGGGACAGAGTAGTGAACTGACCAACTCCCAGCAACCAGGTGGCGCTGCGGCCCACGACTATGAACCTGGCCTACTTTCTGGACAAATATTGTCCAAACTGGTCGCGGTTGCTCGAGAACCCGACTACCCTTCTAGGGATTTCACTGAAGAACAGCGTAGCGTCGAGCTAGAAGCTGTAATCGATCAAATAGAAAACCCGGATGGTACAAAACCAATCCAGGTTCACTTAGCTAAGTTAGCCCTGATCCTCTATCAGAGAGAACTCCAACATGATCGAGAGATCATGAAGCTCCAGAGCATGCTAGCTGAAAGGCAGCAAAATGGAAGGCAGAAGGATGACGAGGAGGAAGACAACACCGATTCTGGGGAAGATGGGGAGAAGACCCCGCCCCCCTCTGCTGATGACAACAGACAGTGGGAAGGGGGGAAACACCGTGACTCTCTGGACGGACGCACGCCGCAGGGGAGAGATGAAGCTTATCTGTCCCAACCTTCGGCCCCGTTCCCTACACACACTCTAGGGCATTCAGGACCACCTAGGGGCCGAGGGCAGTTCGCCCTCGAACCCCAGGTTGGACCACCACCCTCATCTTCACGGCCTTCTCAATCAGTGAGAAGTCGACCAGCTGAGCGGCACCTCTATTTAGACCGCTCCCCCAGTCCACGAAGGGTGCAAGGTGCCGGCTGGGGTTATGCACAAGACCAACCTGCACCTCCACCATCCACCCATCCTAGCTACTCCGGTATTCGGCATGCCGATAACCAGCTGCAGGACAAAGCATCATACGCCAGTCCGTACCCGGACAGAGCGTATTACGCAGATGACCCAGTTGAAAGACGCAGGCTGCACTACGCAGACGTGCTCCGGGAGGAGGACCTCCCAAGACACCCACGTGACGTGCCAGCAGCCCGCCACAGCATGCCGAACCCCGATTTGGGCCCCAGGAGTCAACATTGGGAGCCCAGAGCACACCAGCGATATCCAGCGCCCTCTGAGACAGACCGTGGGTCAGAGTCAGAGGATGACGCGCCGTACCGTGAGTCAGGGCTCCGTGTACGTCAAATTGAATCGCTAGCTAAAGACATAGAACGCTTTGATCCTAACACCAATGAATCCAATGTCGACGATTATCTCAGGGAGATAGAACATTGTCTGCTTGATCTTCCAGCACCCTCTTCAAGGGAAAAGCTCAAGCTAATTTGGAAAACCACATCTAGAACGGTGCACGGTTTCATGGAAACTCTACCACCTGACATTCGAGATCGGTACTCTTCGCTCTGCCGAGCGTTGAGGGATGAATACGCCACGTATGCAGACTCTGCGTCAGCTACAATGGGGGCCTTCTCCATCAAACACGGGAGGAACGAACCCCCCAGAGAGTATTATCGCAGACTCAAAAGTGCTTATTTCCAAGGTAGATACGGCCCTGGGCTCGAGGAAGACCCTGCCTTCAGATCCCTGTTCATTCACAACCTGCACGAGTGTGTTCGATCCGAAGTCTCAATGTATTGTCGGATGAAAAAACTGACAACTCAGGAGATTAGGAGATACGCTCAACAGGCTTGGGAAGCCGGCGGAAAGCCCCAAAAGCCTGACGCACATCACCGCGTCATGCACCTAGCTCCCGACGCCGAGCCGCGTTTGGAGCTCGAAGGAACAGAAGCTCCACCCACTAAGCCAAAATCTGCTAAACCTAGACCTGCTAAACCGCAAGAGCAGTCCCAATCTCCTCAACAGGGGAAGGGGGGTGCTGATTGGCTGCCTAGGTCTGGACAATCAGACAGGAAGTGGCCCAACCAAAACCAACGGCAAGCAGGTCGGAACAGTGGAAGGTTTAAGGAGCGCCGCCCACAGGTAGGTCCCGAACACAAGTCCGCAGGTGAGTACTTGACCAAAGCCGACCTCCAGGAGATGTTTCAGCAGTTCCTAGCTAAACAGAAGGAACAGCTGAGATCTGCAGATGAGACCCCTGCACCAAAGTCTGCTTCTAAGAAGCCAGACCCAGAGCCAACGTCCGCATGACTAGGCGTGGCTCAACCTCCCAGCGTGGCCAGGACCTACCTGATCAGCTGGGGGAACACTACTGGTAGATCACAGGAGTCTCCTGAAATCGACCCCCCAGAGAAACCTGATACTAAATTTCTGAAGTTCCTTGGTGACTTAACAAACCATGATCATGCTCGCCGTTTGTACTGTAGCACCAACGTAGGTGGATGCATACAGGTTGATGCTCTGCTGGATACTGGCTCAGAAATCACCCTGATATGCTCCACACTGTTCCATCGCTTGTCTGACACCATGCGGTCGCTCGGGAAACCAGTCCAGGTAGAACCCTGTGACCTGAAAATCACCAGCTACACCCAGACCCGGGAGTGCATCACTCACCGGGCGTGGTTGGACATCACCTTCCAAGACATGACTCTGGTTCACCCGTTTTATGTCTGCCAGCTAGACACTGAACCACTTCTCATTGGTCAGGACCTGCTTGAACGTCTAGCTCCCCTCATCGACTGCCAGAAGGGTCAACTGTGGGCCCAGGTGGACACACCTAAGCCCTGGAACCCGGATAGCAGCCGACCATCCTCCATTCTTGAAGTCAGCATAAGTGAGCAGCAAAACCCTTGTTCCAAGGTCATGCCCCTCCCTACAGCTCCCACAGACGATGTCCGCCTGCAAAGGCACGAAACCGCTCCTGGAACTCCTCTCTGCACACATTCATCTTTTCTCTGCTCGCTGAAGAACGTCAGCCTGCAGCCATATGCACCACACATAGTTGGTGGTCTTACCATCAACTGCACCCACATCTCAGATGCTCGCCTTGCTCTTTGGTCGGAAAAGTCAGCCATCAGCCAGCAGATGTTTGAACACCTGCGTCAGAAGGACCCCCTTCTGGTCAGTGTGACACGTAGCCATCGGCTCTTGTCACCTACTTGGCCGCAGAGGCTCCTGAAAGCGCCAGAGGTCTGCTCTCTGACTATCCAACTTGGAGCAAGACAGCTCACACATACATTCAGCATCATACCACAGCTTGATCCACCTGCACTCATTGGAGCAGATCTGCTGGTTCGACTCGGTGCCCAGCTGGACACTTGCAATCAAGTCCTTTGGGCCCGAGCCACACCATCCTCTGAGCCTCGCTCAGAAGGCCCTGAACACTTGCTGTCCGGTCAGATCATTCCACAGGCCTGCCGTGCAGTGGTTGAGGCCAGCACGGTTCTGCCCCCACTGGTCAAAGGAGTGCCTGTTCGTCTGACCCTGATGAAGCATCAGAAGCTGCCAGGCACACAGGCCTTCTTCCAGCCATCACCACACTTCTTGGAGCTCAACTTAGCCGTCTGTGGCATGCCACTCTTGGAGCTGAACAATCGTTCTGCTTACTTGTTGGTCGAAAATCCGACCCAGAGTCCTATCCACCTGCCGGCAGGAAAGCCCTTGGGCATGCTGATAGATAGCTCATTCCATGACTTCGAACTTTCAGTCCCCGTGATCGGACAACTTCCGTTGTTCTTGAATGACAGACAGGTTGGTGCAGACACATTCAGTACTTTCCCCTCACAAATGATTACCATCAAGCGGCATGAAGCCCTTCCTGAGGAACCCATTTGCAGTGCAACCTTAGATGCTGACGGCGGTCAGTGTCTAACGGTTTTTGCAATAAATACTCAACCCTCTGAGTCACCGGTTGAAAGCCCGGAACACCAGAGACCCTCCTCCTCTGAACCTTATGACGGCTTCGAGGCCGAAGTCAGCCAGCAGCTTGACAAAGCGGATGCGCTGGAGTCAGAGGAGCAGAGAGCAGCGCTTAGAAGCCTGTTCTATGAGTTTCAGTCCATCTTATCCAGGGACTCCCTGGACTGTGGACTCACAAACCTGCACACGGTTCGCATTCCGACGAACCCGAATGCCCCTCCTACTTTTGTACGTCAGTACAAGATTCCCCTCGCTGCTTATGAGTCGATCCAGGAGATCCTCGATCAGCTGAAGGAGAAAAACATCATCAGAGAGTGTAACTCCACTTACAACTCTCCCATCTGGCCGGTTCTGAAACCGACTGGGAAATGGCGTCTCACCATAGACTATCGTGCACTGAACAAACAAGTACCTCTCTCCAGGTGGCCTATGATCCATTTAGATCAGGAGCTAGCCAGAGTCAGAGATGCTCGTTTCTTCTCTATGGTTGACGTAGCCAACGGCTTCTGGACCATGAAGGTTGAGCCGGCGGACCAGTATAAACTGGCTTTCTCCTTTGGAAATCGCCAATATACTTGGAACCGCTGCCCCTTTGGCTACTCTAACTCACCTGCAGAGTTCAACATCTTCCTCCACAAAGCCATGTCAGATGCTGCTTCTAGAGGGAACCTCATATATGTCGATGACATCTTGATGAGGAGTCGAACCTTCGAGGAGCACCTGGCCGAACTCCGTCACGTGCTGCAACAGCTCGCTGACGCCGGAGCTAAATTGGCGATTCTCAAGGGACAGTGGTGTCGAACCAAAGTGGAGTATGTTGGACTGCTGGTTGGCCCTAATGGAGTCGAGCCCCAAGCGGGACGCATTAGAGCCATTCAGGACATCAAAGCCCCAGCTAATCTGACTGAACTCAGGAGCTTCCTCGGAGTCTGCAACTACTCCAGACAGTTCATTGAGGGGTACGCTGAAACAGCGAGGCCCCTCACTGAGCTGCTTCGGAACAACACACCTTTCGTGTGGGACAGACCCCAAGAACTCTCCTTCCAGTTCCTAAAACAGAAGTTGGCGTCCGCACCCTGTCTGGCTTACCCAGACAAGGATAAAGAGTTCTACATAGAGGCTACTTTCTCCTCTCACTGCCTGAGCGCTGTTTTGAAGCAGAAACACGATCAGGACATGAGAGTTGTGGCATATGCCAGCAAGCCTCTGAGCAAGGTGGAACTCCAGTTCTCAGACTGCGAGAGAGCTCTCCTCTCTACAGTCTGGGCCGTCGAACACTTTCGTAGTTACATCGGTGGACAGAAAGTGATCATTGAAACATGTCATCAGCCTGTCACCTTCCTAAACAGCCAGCGACTGCGCGAAGGAAGAGTGTCAAACAGCCGCATTGCGACGTGGATGATGGTGCTCCAAGGATACAACATTGAGGTCAAGTATGGTCAGAACACCAAGCTAGCACTAGGACAAGGGCTAGCAGGCTGTCAGCACTGTGACTCTGACTCCGTCTGGGGCCCCCTGGACACACCTGCCGCAGTCTACCCAACCGCATACAATCATCGCTACTTTGATGAGAATGTTTGCCAAGGGCTTCCGAAAGTTTACACTGACGGATGTGCCTACCTTCACGAAGGCCAGCTCCGTGCCGGGGTTGGAGTCGTTTGGGTGGACTGTGACACTAAGCAACCAAATCACTACCGGTTGGGCCAAAAGTCTAGTCAGTACGCCGAAATCGCTGCAGTGTTGATAACCCTCCAGCAGGCGGCAGCCTTGGACATCACTCAAATCGTCCTTTGCTCAGATTCAAACTACGCTAGACACAGTTTCATTTCTCACTTCCCCATGTGGAAGGAGAACCACATGAAAAACTCCAGGAACAGAGACGTGAAACACTCGGAGTTATTCCTAGCGTGTGATCTGCTCACCACTGAGAAAGGCATAATGGTCTACTGGAAAAAGGTCAAAGGTCACTCCAGGACCCTAGGTCCGGAGAAAGATGGTAATGACTAAGCAGACCGCCTTGCTAAGCTCGGTGCTGACCAGGGAACCTGCTGGGAATTCAAAGACGAGTGGCTTCCACCCAAGGCTGTTCACGAGGTCTGCGCGATTACTCGTCGCCATGCTAAACAGGCAGACGAACCTCGGACCGTTGGGGTAACCGTGTTTCTAGGCAGACAACCACAGGACGCGGACCTAGTCACCATGCAGGAACGAGATCCTGACCTGAAGCTCATCCGCGAGCTTCTCCAAAAGGGCCCGATGTCTAAACAACCGTCACCACCTACTGGCGCAAGCCGAGATTTGGTAACCCTGCATCGTCAACTCGCGCACCTGAAACTACAAAACAATTTGTTAGTTTATATGCGTGACGATCACAGCCCGCCGCGCTGGGTTGTTCCACTCGACCACAGAGGAGTGATGCTTGCCTACGCCCACGACACTCCGGTTGGAGGTCACCGCGGAGCAAAAGCTACCCTCGCGTCACTGACAGAAGTAGCATATTGGCCGTCGATGTCCAAGGACGTACACAGCTATGTCCAAGGCTGCCTCATCTGTGCCCAGTTTCAACCCTCCCAGCCGCTTGCTAGAGCACCACTGCAACGCAGGGGAATAACCTTCCCTTGGTCCCACCTGCAGATCGACTGGGTTGAACCGGTTCCCAAATCGGCAAGAGGAAACAAATATATGCTAACTGTAACTTGCAGTTTCACAAAGTGGGTTGAGTGCCTTCCAGCGCCAAACGATACAGCCGTCACAACCGCTGTACTGCTGATTAACCACGTTTTCAGTCGATGGGGACTTCCACTCTGCATTGACTCTGACCGAGGAACTCATTTCACATCCAATGTAATGACGTCCCTGTTTGAACTTCTGGGAGTGGAAGTGAGATTCCACCTTCCCTATCACCCACAGTCATCCGGACAGGTCGAACGGATGAACCGCACGGTCGTCTCCATGCTCAAAAAGTACGTCTGCTCCACTGGGAAGGACTGGGACGTCAAGCTCCCTCTGGTCCTGATGGCCATACGGTCCACTCCACAGCGATCCACTGGGGTTACGCCCTTTGAGATGATGACCGGCAGACTGATGACTCTACCACTGCACCTCCTGTATCACCCAGAGGATGTCAGTGTTGCCACTGCCTATACCGCCCATCAGTATGTGGCAGACTTGAAAACACACCTCAGAGCTACGTTCGCGCACGCTCAGAAGAAACTGGAGACCAACGTAGAAGGCGCTAAAGCCTACTACGACCAAAAGACAACCAGCCGCGAATACGAGGTGGGTGACAAAGTATTCTACTTTCGGTTCGCCCAACCGGCACGCAAAGCTAAGAAGTTCCTGCCCTGCTGGTCAGGACCATTTGAGATCGTGGCAAAACTCTCTCCAGTTGCATACAGGTTACGCATCACCAAAGCGAGACAGGAGCCTGTCTACAAATGGGTGCATGCAAACCAAATCAAACCCTACGTCAAACCATCCCCGCGGGTACAGAGACCAGACTCCCCGCAGGAGGTAGACGTAGTCGCTACATAGTTCTATGCATGGAAATGGAAAGGGGGGGAAAGTGCACGTTTAACCCACTAACATGTACTAACCGACAAAGAACCGCCGTCACTTTCACTAACCAAGAGAAACTCCTTCCTGGACCGCTAACAGGATGTACCTACTAAAACCTTACAGAGTACTCTGGTACCTACACTAGGCTCTGATTAATGAATCTCTATGTGCAATCAAGACTTTGTCTGAAACCATACCTCAGGATATTGTGTACACACGAGTGGTGAGAGATTTGATGTAGGACCTGCTCAGGGAAGTAAGTTCCACGCTGGACAGCTTGGTTGAAAGTCGTATTTCCCCGTACTTGGTACCACTGGACCTGCTCAAAGTTAGCTTGACAGCTGCTACCCCTCTACTGTGCACCTTTCACAAATCCACCTAGCGTACAGCCTAGGTAGTGCAATTCCCATTCACGTTGATGCAGAAAATTAGAACTCGGTTTCCTGTTAAATGTTCCCATAATTGAGACACCTCACATCTATAGGTTTAGGTCGATGCTAACATTGGTATTTGAAAGGACGGTAGGCATTTCCACCTTGAACTAGAAACCTGGCACTCCATCATCTCAACCTCGAACAGCATGACTCAGAGATTGAGATCATGGACGCTTTCCAGGGTTATAACTTTGCCTTCGATTTAGAAATTGACCAACAATTACTGATTGAAGAAACCAAATTTGTTAAGTTCACACAAACCCGCGTGAACTTACTTTGACGCCCAAGACGCTACATTGACATAGATTATACGACCTTAATCTGCACATTGGTCGCCCTGGGGATGGGATGGCTCATCACGGCCGTGATAGCTTATTCCGCCTACAGGCGTGTTAATAAACTCCAAGATAAGATGCACTTGCTCACCTACGGTGTGCCTCGTGACCGCGTTCGGGGAGACTCCGAGACGTGAATGTACCACACCTGTCTAAAGGGGGTGAGCAACGTTTTCTTTATTATTTTGTAACCCTAAGAGTAGTTCTCACTTTAGTCTACCTCACATTTTTATCTGAGTGTTGCAGTATGTCACATTCTTTATAAGCTACACACTGAATGTATGACCTAAGAATGTATTTTATGAGACCTCAAGGTTGCTATGAATTTTCTTGGATGTTATATGTTTTTATTTTTTTTTTTGGGTTTTCTGTATTTTTGTTTCGTACTTGGTCACATATTAACTAGTGGTTATGTGCCGGCCCAGCTCAGTCTGTCAATGACTCTGTCTGACGCACCAGCACATTGTAGTACCTCTTAGTTTTATGGTCCTTGTTTTAGCCCAAAGACTGTCCTGATCCACCCTTTGGACCAAAAAGGGGGGAATCTTGGGACCACATAGGTCAATGCGCGTTTGCGAACTATGGACCTCGTACATCACCGCGTGATCCATAAACTGAACTGTATGGCCGGCGGTGAGATGCCTTTGTGTCCCCTCGTGGAGTTAACCGCCCACCGACCTTCCTCCTTCTACACTACTACCTCTCGCATGGACGACATCATCATTGCGTACCACCTGCGTGAGTGGCTTCTTCTCGTTATGCGCGTTGGGGACTATCCCGTTTCCTATCCTCTTTGTGCCTGACCAGGATCAAAGACCAAAGGCGCCAGGATCCAAGACAAAGACAAAGGCGTCCAAGGAGACCAACGTCCTAAGGGACAAACCCACCTGTGCTTCCGACAATCAAGTCGACCTACGTTCATGAGGGACAAACCCATCTGTGCTTCCGACGATCGAGCTTTGGGCGCGATCCCCGAAACCAAAAGGGGGAATGTTGAGGGTCTGACCTCATGAGGAAATTACTATGCAGTGATTTTCTCCAAAATGACTGTGCTTAAATTGCTCTGAAAAGCAAATAATCACATCAGCGCCAAGAAACTTCATTTCCCATGATGCTTTGCACACGGAAGCATTGGGTGATGTCACCGCCTAGTACCAGAAACACGTTCTGCGCATGTGCGGGAAGCCGTGGAGCTTTTCCCGCGAACTAAGACCATAAATCTTCAGCAGAGACAAAGAAACCTCGTTCTTTTGCCCAGGATACCTGGCGGTAAGGACACGCTTGTCGAACGCTCCGACAACTTGAGCACGCGGAAGCTCTAAGTGCCCAAGTTGAGCCACGCAACCGCTGGAAACCACTCCACCATTATCGGGACCTGACTGGGAACGAGCGGAGCTCCATTCAGCTCTCAGAGACGCTGTAAGTTGTCAAACTCAGCACAAAAGAAACTTCGTTCTCTTTGTGTCCAGCCGTGGAGAAACACTCGTGGAGCCAAACAACGGAGAAAGCATTAAACCGACGGATGACGCTGAAAACTGCGGAGAAAACGGAGAACCGTCAAATCAAACAGCTGGGACGCCTTTCTGCTCATCCGGTGATCAGAAAACTCATTTTTTCTCTCTCCTTTTCTTCTCCCGTTTCCTCTATAGTCCAGAATAAGCAATAAAACCGCGCTATTGCTTAAAAAGTAGCTTCGTGTTTTCCTCTTTCGCTCCCAATTCGTCCTTCGGGTCATTTTGAAAGAATAAACTGCTTATTGATCATCGCTAATATCTTTAGTCGTCAGCTCTGGCCAGGCTGCCGACTCCTTTTAGATTAAATAATTTACAAGTGACCTTTTGTTGTTTGTTAACTTTTGAAGTGTTTGAGTTAAGTTTTACTGTGATTCTAAGCCACTAAGTGTTCGGGAAAGTAGAAAACTTTACACATCCAGGTCTCCTGTTGAATGCGAGGGGAGGGGAAGAGCCCCACACACACTCACAGCTCACTCCCCCCACCTACTCTGGGGAAACAAAGACCCATTCATCTCACACACACACACACACTCACTCACACACACCACCCAAACACCTTGAACATTATTTTGAATATACATCCTTTTATTATATCACATGGTTATTATTCATTTATGCCACTGTTTATTCATTTGACAAATTGTTAATTAAACGTTATAAAATTCAGATTTTCGTCTCCAGTAGCTTTGTTGTGTCGAAGAGAAGTCTCTGCTCCAAGGATTCTACGAACTTCAAGAAAGACTGATAAGAGTTTTGGATTCAATTTTTCCCCGGTTAAAGGGGAATGGTGCCCCGTATATCTAAGAATATCTTAATTAATTAATAAATCAGTAAATATTTACATATTTACAGAATTTATTGAAGAATCCAAAAGTAAGTTGAAGCTTACTAATTGTTCGCTCCTAATAACCCCAACAGGCCGTTAGATTCTTGGCGGGGCCGGTAAATATTCAGAGTTACCGGCCCGGCTGGCCGGTTGTAGGGCTGCTCAATTAATCGAATTTTAATCACGATTACGATCTGAGTTTTGAACGATTATAAAAAACAAAACAAGCCGATTATTTGCTCCTCCCGCTTGCGCTGCCCTGAGTTGCAAATGAAGCGCTCCTCCACAGTGTTGCCAACTTAGCGACTTTGATGCTATTTCTAGCAGCTTTTCAGACCCCCTTCTTGACTTTTTAATCCTAAAAGTACCTAGCGAACATCTCAGAAACATCTCTGGTAACCCTTAGCTACTTTCTGGATAACTGTCGTCGACATTTCCTGCAGGTTAGCTAAACACTCCGCCTGCGCTCCGGACCGTTCTTCACAACATTAGGAAAGGGAATGATGCAGTGATGTGTCGGTCGCTAAAGAAACAGCTCTCGGAGCCGGCTCCCTGTTGGATTAACCAGAGTGAGTGACATACACACCGTACCTGCGGACTCCTGATTAGCTAAAAACAGCTAAATGTGCGCGTGCAGCGTGCTAAACACACGTGCAGCTTGCCCGATTGCTGTAAGACCGGGGTGGGGGGTGCAGCTGTGGTTGGGACAATTATTACATTAACTGATGGGCCTGTAAATAAATAGTTTATAAATAAGGTAGAAATAAGTTACTCACGCTGATAAATAATAACTAATCTCTCTGAGGACACAGTGCTAGTGCACTCTCCTACAGCACCTTGACACGACTCAATAAATGTTATGCAACATTTTGTGAACATCAATTTATTTGCATTTATTTGTTATAAATGCCACTGTATAATTCTTGCTGTCAGTATTTGCAAGATATTGGTATTTGGGTCTGTACTGGTTAGACTTAAATGAGTTAAACCAAGGTCTATAGCCCTTGGGTCATAGACTATGAGCTATAAGTATATTGGTCTTTTTATCCTGGGAATCAGGAGTTATTTTAGTGACCATCTTGTTTCTTATTTTTGTCCTAATTGTGCCCTGAGCAATTTTATGACTGAATAAAAACAAATAAAATCATCATAAATTGAAAAATCGTCCTAAATAATTGTGATCTCAATTTCAGTCACCATAATCGTGATTATTATTTTTGCCATAATCGAGCAGCCCTAGCCAGTTGGTTTTGAAGTTAATGTCCACCCCTGAGAACCACTTGGTAAATGTGGAGGACGCTCACTCTGACAGATTTGGATGCTGCGCTGGTGCCGCCGTTAAAAAAACAAAACTACATTCCACTATAATCGATTATGGCGTACTCTTCTACGATGCTGAATCGTTTATGTCCACATCCCAATGCATCGATTATTTGATTATTTTCCTCAGCTCTAGTGGATAAGTTGGACCAAAACATTTCCTACTACCCCTTCATCGCTGAACTGGTCCAAGAAGTTTGTAGCCTATCTGTTCCAAATGTGCATGTTTAACGCCTATATCCTGTACCGAGCCAGAAACCCAGGGGGATGTAACACTCTTTTGAAGTTCATTCGTAGTGTAGTGAAGTCCTGGACCTTGAAGGTACATGAGAGGAAAGGGAGTGAGGTGGGGGAACAGGTAGAAGAGGAAGGAGCAGTTGTTGAGGATGGGGACTTGGAGGATGTCCAACATACTCTGAGTGGACCATATAACACGGACCCAGACAGCAGGCTAGATGGAGACCTTGGCAGACACAAACTCTGTTACCGGAAAACCACCAGTAAGAAGTTGACACCAACAAAATGGTGTAGGGTCTGCATACGCAGAGGAACTCGCAGAGAGACGAAAATGATGTGCAAGTTCTGTTGTGTCCCCTTACATGCAGGACAGTGTTATACAGGTTACCACACTACAGTGAGATACTCTGTCTCTGTGCAGGGGTAGAAACACACACACGCACGCACACACACACTTCACTAGGCTATAACTACAACACCACTTCCTGTAAGATTGCATGCCTGCAAATGAAATTGTTAACTTTTGACAAAAATTATTATTTATTGTTATTTGTGAATAAACATCTAAGTTCTTGTCAAAAACCATTTTATAGTTTGGTTTTACTATTTTTACACAAGGTAACTGCTTTTGGGGTGTCTGAGGTGTAAATAAAGCAAAGTATATTAGTGTCAAAGACAGTTTACTGCGTTACATCTCTCTTGACATAAAAAGCCTGTTTTCTCCGTTTTTGGTTCAGAAACAGGCATTTCTGGTGAAACCCACCTGAGTTCTACAACAAATTCTGAAAGAACGGAAAAGGTTTAAAAAGAGCCGTTTTCTCCTGATGAAAGAAGAGTTAACTCTTTCATTTAGTAGTTTTGGTGTTTGCATAGCCACAGAGCACAATATTCTGACTCTTCAAAAAACAGTAAAAATACTCAAAATGGCTGGCAGTGAGGGGCTTTAGTGATCAGAAAACGGCTGGCAGTGAATGGGTTAAGAGGTCTGCACAAACAGTTGAAAAGCCAGACTGAGAGGAGCCGGAGAGAAAAGCAGGTGAATCGAGAAGTTTTGAAGCTGAGTAAAGAAGGAGCTGGCATATAGAGGAATCGGTTGCGGCTGAACTGCTGAGTTGGAGAGCTGTGACTGAGACCAGACTGAGAGGACGCCGAGAGGTGCCAAGAGAGGGAAAAGCTGCTGCTTTTCTAGTTGGAACGAGTTTCCTAGGATCCCTGAGCTGACATCCAGAGCATTCTCCAAGTGGTTGGGTTCTACACCCTATTGGCTGGGATCAGAGAGTGACGAGTACCACTAAGCTTATTTTATCAAGAAGTTAATTAATAGACTGTCATCACTAACGTCCCTCCACCAGTCAACTTCCGGTCGGCAAGATGGCGCCTGTGCTTGGCTTCGCCGCGGTCACCGGCAAACTTTTCTCCACTAACCTCCTCTTTTCCACCTTGCTCCTGTCTGTGATCCTCTTCAGTAGTGTCTCTGCTACCATCTCCTATGATCGCCAGACTCTTTTGTCCTTCCGTTCGTTCACGATCGCCCATGATGCACCGAGGATTTACCATCCTGTTTGTTTACCTGAGCGGCGTACCGGCCCGGAAGCAATCAACGATCCAGAGCTGCGCACCTCCTCTAGCGATGTTTGTCCGGTCCCGGGAAAACGTCTGAGGAAAAGAAGTAAACGAGCAGGAATCCAGGTGAGAATACGACTTCTCTTAAAGCGTGGTTTATCTAATAAACATTTGCGTGATCTTCTAGCGTCTTGTCCTTTGTTTGATGACCTGAGCGCTACTTCCGCATTTCTGCCAGGCCGCGTTGCAGCGCGGTTCATCCGTCCACGTTTTTTAAGGTTGGTTTATCCTCATTCCTCAGTGGCTTCTCCTCCTGTTCCCTCCATAAGTGGTTTTTATAAACACCGTGGATCTAACCCTGCTAATTTACGTCCACTAACTCCAGCTGTTTCTGTAGTTTCTGATTCCTCCACCTCACTCAGTATGGCTCTATTAAATTCCCGCTCTGTTAACAATAAGTCCTTCCTGCTCAATGATTTAATTCTCTCTAAAAACCTGGATTTTCTGTTTCTGACTGAAGTTTGGCAGCAAACATCTGATTATTCTGGTCTGATTGAACTCTGCCCAAGTGGTTATTCTTTTCTCAGCCAGCCCCGGGGTTCTGGTCGTGGTGGAGGCCTAGCTGTTGTTTTCAGAGACCATCTTCCATGTAGCTCTACAACCTCTGGTCACTTTGCTTCCTTTGAACTGCAGCTGATTAAAGTCGGGCGTAAGGACTCGTTCTACTGTGCTGTGGTCTATCGTCCACCTGGTCCAGACAGTTCTTTCCTTCAGGAGTTTAGTGACTTCCTATCCTCCACTGTGAAGCTGTCCAGACTGGTGATTGTTGGTGACTTTAACATCCACGTTGATGATCCCTCCGATCTCGTTGCCATGAATTTCTCCAGCCTTATGGACACCTTCGACTTTACCCAGCATGTTTCTGGCCCCACACACACCAGGGGGCACACTCTAAACCTTGTTTTTACCCTGGGTGTAAATGCTGACAGTGTTTGTCCTGAGAACGTTTATATCTCAGATCACCATTGCATTTTCTTTACCTTGTCAGTTTCTGCGTACCCACCTCCTGCTCACTGTATGGTTAGTTCTCATTTTCTTAATGAGAGCACAGCTAGCAATTTTTCTGCTGCTTTTGATCCACCCTGTTCTTCTGAGAACGACCCAGATTCCTTAACTTCTCAGTTTAACGAGCACTGCCTCTCCATTCTGGACAACATCTGTCATGTCAGAACCAGATCAGTTCCTGCAGTGAACCCTACTCCCTGGTTTAATGACAGCCTTCGCAGCCTAAAACGCCAATGCAGAAAAATTGAGCGTTTGTGGAAGAAAACCCATCTTCACGTCCATCTGCTGCACCTAAAGGATCTTCTGTCATCCTTTAACTCTGCATTCAGAGACGCTAGGGTTTCCTATTTCTCCAACCTGGTGTCCCAGAGCAAAGGGAACCCCAAGGTGCTGTTAAACACCATCAGCAGCATCGTCTCTCCTGCCTCTCCTACAGCCTCCACTCTGTTACAGACTGTGAGAACTTTCTGTCTTTCTTTGTGGACAAAATCAATAAGGTTGGATCTAGCATCTCTCCTTCAGCTTTATCTCTGCCTCTCCCCACTCCAACCAGACCCATCATCCTAGATAGCTTTGCTCCTGTTTCTCTGCCTGAGTTAACCAAGCTAGTTAACTCTATGAAGACCTCTGCATGCCCCCTCGACATCTTACCCTCATCTTTGTTTAAAAGTGCTTTTCAGTCCATCGGTCCCGGCATGCTCTCTATAATTAATGCTTCTCTGGTTTCTGGTCAGGTCCCTGCTTACTTTAAGAACGCTGTAATCCACCCGCTTCTTAAAAAACCGAGTCTCGACCCCTCTCTCCATGGCAGCTTCAGACCCATCTCTAAACTTCCGTTCATCTCCAAGATCTTGGAAAAGGTTGTGGCTAAACAACTCACAGCTGCTCTTGATGAACATAACATCTATGATAGCTCCCAGTCAGGTTTTCGTAGAGCTCATTCTACTGAAACAGCTCTTCTTAGGGTCTCTAATGACCTTCTGACTCACAGTGATGCAGGGGACTGTTCTGTTCTGGTCCTGCTGGACCTGACTGCAGCCTTTTGACACTGTTGACCATCACCTGCTACTGGAGAGGCTGAGGAGGCCTATCAGGATCTGCTCTGGAGTGGTTCTCCTCTTATCTTTCTGAGCGCTCCTTTTCTGTGGCCATCTCCACGTTTAGGTCCTCCACCACCTCCCTTACCCATGGTGTCCCACAAGGTTCTGTACTGGGGCCTCTGCTTTTCCTCCTCTATCTGCTTCCTCTTCAGCACATCCTGAGCTCCTTCAAGGGAATCTCCTACCATCTTTACGCAGATGACATCCAACTACATCTCCTTTAAGCCCCATGAGATGTCTAAGCTGCAGCTGTTACACACCTGCTTAGACTCTATCAAAGCCTGGATGGCTGGGAGCTTTCTACAGCTGAATGAAGATAAGACTGAGATCCTCATCTGTGCCCCAGACAAGCTGGTTCCCAAAGTCAGAGACTCTCTTGGTCAGCTTGCTTCACACACCAAACCTTCCGTCAGGAATCTTGGCATGACCTTTGACCCAGCTCTCACACTGGATTCTCATGTCAGTTTTCTTGTTCGCTCTTCCTTCTTCCACCTCAGGAACATTGCTAAGCTGAGTCCCATTCTGTCTCGCTCTGAACTTGAGACAGTTATCCACACCTTCATCTCCTCACGCTTAGACTACTGCAACTCTCTTTTCACGTGTCTGAGCAGAACGTCCCTGAACCGTCTACAGGTGGTTCAGAATGCCTGTGCTCGGCTTCTGACCAAGTCCTCCAAATATACCCACATCACCCCGCTTCTCCTCCAGCTTCACTGGCTGCCAGTCAACTCCAGGGTTCATTTCAAGATCCTGGTTCTGGTCTATAGGGCCCTACATGGACAAGCACCATCTTACATTGGTGATCTTCTTAGTCCCTACACCCCCAGCAGGTCCCTGAGGTCCAGTGATCAAAGCCTACTGGTTGTGCAGCAGAAGGCTAAAGACCAAAGGTGACAGATCATTTGCTGCTGTGGCCCCCAGACTCTGGAACTCTCTCCTCCTGAGCCTGAGATCAGTGGACTCAGTGGTCTCCTTCAAAAAGCAGCTGAAGTCTCACTTGTTCAAGCTGGCTTTTGTATGACCTTCTTCACCACTCTCTCTTTATTCTGCTCTCCCCACCTATTCCACCTTCCTCAGGATCCACTGATTTCCCTCTTTCCTATTCTCTCTCTCTCTTTCTTTATATTTTTTCTTTTAAATCACAATAGCTTATTCTTGCTCATTTTAAATATATTTTTAAACATTTTCGAAATGCTTTTTTATATTTTTACAATTTTTATATTTTTTGTTTTTGTTTTTGTGAAGCGCCTCGTGATTTTTATCTTGAGAGGCGCTATAGAAATGATATTTTCTTCTTCTTCAGTCACATTTTGGTTTAAAGCTCCTGTGTAAATAATCCTCCTTAGTCTCCTTGAGGGTTAATAGTCTTGAAAATTCCTCCTAGACTCTGATTTATTGTGTTTAACACATTTGTCAACTTCCTTTGTTGGTCCTAGAGCCTTCTTATTAATTATAAATTAATACTTGTTGAGTGCCCCCACTCACTTTTTGTATTTCGAGTTCGCTGGCTTTGGTTGTGAGTAGGGCCTAAAGCCTGATTCATGCTTCTCCGTCTGCGTCAGTGCGGAGACACGCAACGCCATTATCCGTCCTTGCGTAGGGCTCCGGCAGGCACGCAAGTACGTACGGAGTAGTGCCCACTTTTTTAAACATCCGTCAAACGAGACGAATTACGCAAGCTTGTGATTGGTTGCTCCAGAAACCTGAGATCACTTCCGTCATGATGCCATTTCCTTTAAATTTGTCAACAGTGCCGGAGTCGTGTGTGGTAAAGAAGTAGATATGGACCAGTTCGAGGAACGTCTAGCGGAGGAATTACGGAAATATGAACATTTATACAATCCATCTTTGAACAACTATAAAGATGCCCAGGTCATTTACAACTCATGGAAGGAAATTGCCCGCATTTTGGAGATGGATGTGGAGCAATGCATGAAGAAGTGGAGGAGCATGCGGGACAAATTTGTCCGAATTTAAAAAAGCTTGAGGGGCACCAGTGGCGATCCAGGTGGCAAAAAGGTTCAGGCTTTTTATGTTATGCTTTCGTGGTTGGAGCCGCACATAAAGCATAGAGCCACATCTTCAAATTTCAAGGTAACTACTTTAGCACGCTATGTTTGTACTTCCTGTTTGTCTGTGCTTCCAGATACACATGGTGCTAACAAGCTGCAGTTCTAGTTAAAAGCTTTCATCAAAGTCATCCAAATTCATCTTTCTATACTATTGTGATTACCTAACCCGATTAATAAGTATATCTGCATTCAGTTTTTACCAGTGTATGTAAGTAATAAAGAGATAACTATATGCCTGTGTTTGTTGAACAACAGGCCTCAACTGAACCACCTCAGGACCAGGCCTCGTGTGGATCCTCACAGGATGAGGCCCCGGCTCCATCATCACAATTTCGGGGGTCTTCACTGCCTGCCTCTCAACAGCAGGATGAATCCTCACTGGATCCCTTTCACATCACCTGCTCATCACATTCATCATCATCATCTTCAGCAAATTCATCTCCATCTCTCCATGCCTCCCTTGACCGAGAATCCAATTCAACGGATCAAACAACCTATGAGTTGCTAGAGTCCACCAGCACATCACGACCTGCTCTCAAACAGAGACGGTGCCAGCAGGAATTGGATGACTGCTTTTCTGACCAAATTGACGCAGGAAAGAGCTCAGTGAGAGACTGCAGAAGTACGATGAATATGACCGATTTGGGCACTGTAGCGGACCTACTGAGGGTCCCTGAACACAAGCAGGTGGTGGCCAGGCGCAACCTTTTCTCGTGTGTGTGCGACCTTCTGGAGGATTGAAATGCGTTTGTGTTTAAAGTTTTTTTTTATTTGCATGTTTTAATTTTTATTCCCAATAGAAGTGTTTCATTTGCATGTTTCTTTTCTATTAAAAGCAAAGTCTGTTTTCTTCCATTTACAGTTTATTTTTTCATTTTCAGTTATTTGGCATCCGTTTGCACACACTATTTTGCACTCATTGACTAGGCTCTAAAGAGCAGACAAACAGATTCTTAAAAAAAAATTCATGCCCCACGATAATTTCAGGTTTTTAGTCGAGAACTTTTAAAGGTTTTATTCACTCAGCTTCAAATTGTAGTTAATTCCACTTAACCGAGTTTATTCTTATTAGTAGTAGCACTTGCATAACAAAATATGAGCTGTATAATCATTTAAACGGCAGTGAACAAGGCACTAGAAAACAGACCTGGTAAACAGAAACTAAAACAACACTACCACCAGGCGCCATGATTAGGATGGACAAAATCTAGTCTGTGAGTGTGCCACGTGACAGTCTCCTCCTGCCAGGACACAGCTCCTGCTGGTGACAAAAAGAATTGTGCCAGTTCATTCCTCACACAAACGGCATTCCTGTTTGAGCGGCTCTTGCACATAATCCTTGTGTTGACCGGTAGCAGATTGGAGTCACCATCCACCATTCTCCGCCAATCTCCAGGGTGCACCACTCCTGCCGAGTCGCTGTCAGCGAAAGTGGGTGGGATGTATCGGCTCTCTGGTGTGTTTGCATTATCGCAGTAAGCCAGGTAGTTGTGGAGAACCACACACGCCTTCACAACCTTCACAGCTTTATCTGGGTGGAACTTGATGGCCCTCCCAAGAATTCGCCACCGCGCTGCTAGGATCCGAAAGCTGTTTTCAATGACACGCCAGGCTCTGGAAAGGCGGTAATTGAAGATCAGCTTATCCTTCTCCAAATTATGTCCTGAAAATAAAAACAGCAGCAATGAGCGTTATTAAACAGAACATTACCACAACTTAATACACATGACACACTTGTCATTTTAAATGTGAAACATATAGCTAGTCGCATACCTGGAAAAGGTCGCATTATGTTGATGTGCAGGGGGAAGGCAGCATCAGCAACTAGCATGTGTGGTGCTTCAGTCCTGGTTCCAGGGAGAAACGCAGGAGGTGGCAGGTTCAACTTGTTGTTCAGCAGTGTGGAACCAAAGACACTTTCTTTAAACACACCACCATCACTTTCCCGTCCATACCCACCGACATCCACCATAGTAAATCGATATTGGGCATCACATGTTGCCATCAGCACAATGGAGTGAGTGCCCTTGTAGTTGAAGTGGTGCTTTGATAGTCCCATGTTTGCCATCCAGGCTCCCCACACAGTTTGGGAAGTTCCAAAGACGCCAAAAATCTGCTGCCCACTGGTTAGTAGAAGGACATGGCAGGTAATCCGGTTGCAGTGCTTCCCACAACGCACTGCAGACCTCTGAAACAATCGTCGACACTGTGTTTGACGCCATTTTGTAGCTGGAAGCTACAGCCTGTTGACTGCTACCAGAAGTCAAAACACGCAGAGTCACTGTCAGTCTCTGGGCAACATTTATCGGTAAGCTGTGTGTCCCCTGGTGATTTATCAGTGGTTTCAATCGCCGAACCAGCTCATCGAATCTGTCAACCGACATATGAAAATACCTGAAATGCATTTCTGCGTCCATGTCCCTCAAAGGTTGCACAAGTCCTGAAAATTCGCCTGTTGTCTGCCTAGACCTGTTTAGCGGATGGACATCCCACTGACGCCGCTGTCTCCTTTTATGCTCTCGCTGGTATTTCAGCAGGATAAGCATTTCTTCGTCTAGATCACACTGTTCCAACTCGATCAAACTTCTCTGTCTCTTGTTACTTGCCATTTTTCAGACTGCGGGAAGTGATTTCCAAGGAAATAGTACGTCACTGTACTGCAACCTACGCTACGCCCTCTGTTGTCCTGGCGGAGAATTGCTTTACAACGCCCTTCAGCAAACAGAGAAGTATGAGAGCAAAATGCTTCCGTCAATCCATGTGTATCCGTGCGTGTCTGTCCCTTGCGGAGCTGACGGAGAAGCATGAACCAACCTTCAGAGATTCCGGCTGTGACACCCTTTGAGTGTTATCAAACCACCTTTAGTGATTTTACTCCCAAATAGGGTTAAATATGCTTTCCGATTAATGGTTTGAAAAAGACAGTTTTCTTTCCCTAAGTGGATATTATTATTTGAGATAGTGGATTAAATCCTCTCACTTTGTGTTTTGTCATTGCCCCTACAGGCCTGTTGGAGCATCCCACCTGTAGGCGCAGAGTGCAGGAGTTCCAAATAAAGTTTATTTTCATCATTTTAAGATTGTCTCGTCTTGGTTGTGTTGCGGGTCCACCACTCCTCGTGAGTCTTGCTCAGGGCCCGTAACACTCAGAACAGCAAACATGGAAACATCTGAAAATATTCCAGTATTCCAAAATACTGTAACCATCCCTAAAAGGTTATTGTTGTGGGTCATAAGTGTAGCTGCTCTGATGAGTTTGTTGTGATTAAATGTTTAGAAAGAGCTGCAGCTGCAGGTAAATGTAGCTTTATCTCAGCTTGAATACTTTAATTAACCACTGCTAAGGGCAAATAGCTGATCTGACTCTTTAATGCAGCAGAAATGTTATTATGAAATTATCTCATCACGTGTTTCTCCTCCAGTGTCCTTAAATCCTCTGGTGCCCAGATCCATTCACTGGGGTTTGTTTTACTGGGGTTGGAGTAAGGCTGTAGCATACTGGGGGCCATTTCTTACCATAAATAGTATTTATGTTACTAACATTACTGGTGATGTTTACTCCAAAGTCGACTCCCCCGAAATTTTTTTTCTTAAAAAACACGACCAGCCTTGGGAAAAATCTATAATCCCAGTGGGCGACGGTGGCACAGGAGTTAAGTGCTCGCCCCGTAATCGGAAGGTTGCAGGTTCGAGCCCCGCTCAGTCTGTCGTTGTCGTTGTGTCCTTGGGCAAGACACTTAACCTACGTTGCCTGCTGGTGGTGGTCGGAGGGACCGGTGGCGCCAGTGCTCGGCAGCCTCGCCTCTGTCAGTGTGCCCCAGGGCAGCTGTGGCTACGTCGTAGCTCATCCCCACCAGTGTGTGAATGTGTGTGTGAATGGGTGAATGACTGATTGTGTTGTAAAGCGCCTTGGGGGGTTCCAGGACTCTAGAAGGCGCTATATCAAATACAGGCCATTTACCATTTATAATCCGCTAAAGTCTTTTACGGAAAACTTATTTTGTGGTGATTTTGTTCTATTTGACGAACTTTAAGCTCAAAACCGCTGCGAGAAGTTAAAATGACAGCACTCATACTCACTGTGAGTGCTGCTCTGCCTTGTCTGCAGCGTGCCGTCTCTGACTGTGATTGGTCAAATGATGAGACGTGACTAACACACTAGAACAAAGATTGTTTGTGAACAAGAGGAGCCCTCTCTCCTTTCTCTGATTTCCATAAGAGTGACCGAAACCCATCGCTGAAACCCGACAGAAGCCCCCCCCCCCCCCCCCATATTAATGTTACCATATTATTGTTAATGGTTAATATATTCACTTCACATAAATGTGACATTTTACTCCACATTAGGTGAAATAACCTCCCTAAATGTTTGAGGAAGGAGTGATGTCTGAGGTCTTTGATGACGCCCACTTTAACATGTCAACTCTGATTTGACCAAAGTGGTAAACAACTAGGGCTGGGTAGAAAAATCCATTTCATATCAATTTTGTAAAATCGATTCATTAGGCCTAAGATCGATTTTCCCCCTTGAACCAGAGTGGCCCGTTGACTCATTTTTCTGCAAAGACTAGAAATCCCATGGTGCTTTGAGGCGTCAACATGTCAGTCGAAGCGTCTTTCCTTTCTGTTTACAGTCATTAGCGTCCATGCTAATAGCATCAGCATCTGCAGCGTTACCCTCCTCAGTCTGGGACAAACTGAAAACACACATTTTACAATACCCAGCACTATAAACAATGGTTAATAAAAGCTAGTTCACTTCCTGAACAAGCCAGTTCTAGTGAGCTACCCGCTTCGGCCGGCTGGGTAAGCAAAGCATAAGGAACCATCCTCTTGCTTTGACCTCAAGGTCAAAGCAGGGTATCTGCAGGTTTAAGGGAGCCAAATTTAAGACTTTTTAAGACCTTTTTTAAGGCCACTTTGACCAAATTTAAGCTATAATTTCCGGCTATTGCCTGGAACCGGTGCTAACCACGTCGCGAACGTGGGATTAGCCATCCAGTAGCCATTAAACTTGCCCTTCCCCATGGCACAAGCTCCCACTAGCTTAACCAGCTAATGTGCTCATCTAAAAATAGCCCCCTTTCACAACCAACTGAATGTGTACGGTTCCGCTTACGCCAACATCATACACAAAAAAAAGCTGAACACTAACTAGAAATTCACGAAAATTTTATAGTAATAAAATAATCTTGTTTATTTGGGTCTTTGGTCATTTAAGACCTTTTTAAATTATTGATAGTTTGTTAAACCGTACAGATAAGACTGATTTTACAACCCAGACATCACAAGTTTCTAAGACACTTAATAAGGTTTTGCTACGTAACATCTAAGCTACATCCCATCGTCTCATTCATTGTCTCAGTTATCTTGTTTCAACCATCATTCATTTGTTCTGTGTCATCAGTGGTATAAATATAGTATTAAATAGATTTTTATAAACTATATTTTTGCCTCTGTCTCAAAGTATTACGCAGGTGTGATTTCCCTGAACTACCAAAAAGACCTGGTTTCATCTTAGATCAAATTTCAAATGATGAATAATATTGATCATTCATATTTATGTGGAATATCACATCTTATTGATCATTTATTACTACTTAGTAGGTAGTAATGATGTAAGTAGTACTTACATCATGTTACAACCCTCAAGGGGGAGGTTCAGGACCTTAAGAGCTGAGGGAAATAATAGAGCAATCGATGCATTAAGATGCGGACATAAACGATTATGAATCTTGAAGAAGCACGCCATACTCGATTTTATTGGCTAGCTACTAGCATTAGCCACTAGCTTGCTCTGTCTCTAAGCGGTCATTAAGTGTATTTTCACGCGTCTGCTCAATCGAGGATCTCTGGGTCAATGTTCTGCTGTAAACTTTGTATTTAGCTTTGTGGCTTTTATTATTTTGAGACGTTTGTGTGTGTTTTAGCGAACCCTTTCACCGTGGCTGCCGACCGGAGGGTGGTCGCGTTAGTCACGTATACTGCGCATCGAGTGCCGGCCGGAAGGGAAGCCGGCTGGACGGACATGGAGACCATGGAGCTTTTGGCCGTGCGAGCGAACGAACAGATTAGTCGCCTTTTTACGGGGACGGTGAGAGACAGCCAGCTTCGACAGAGTGGTGAAAACATTGGCTGAGCGGGGCATCAAGCGGGACAAAAAGCAGGTCACATCAAAGCTAAAGGTCCTGAAAAAGAAATTTCATCAGTCTGACGTGTCTTCCGTCTGACGCTGAATGCGCGACCCTGTACGTCACGAGGGGGGGGCAGCGACCTCCCTATATCCCGTCTAGGTTTGGGTGGTGCCTGATGGCAGTTTATTCTAGCTTCAGCTTTGCTACTGTAAATGCCAAAACCCTCCCCAGGGTGCCACGGCAAATCCCGTTTTGCAAACGCTATGGTCCTGTAAAAACAGCTAGTCATTCATCCACCAGTACCTGTGTGCATGCTGTCCAGGTCCAGGTGGTGAAGAACACACGATGAATCAGTCCCAGCTGATGGATGATCCTGAAGTGGTAGCAGGTTTTCTTTAGCCGTGTTTAGCTAACAGCTGCAATAGAAACAAAGCAGGTGAGCTGATTAAGATGCTGCTTCAGAACAACGCAGGAGATTAAAGATCCAACGCTTTGGTTCTGATCAGCTGAGGACAGATCCAGCCTGGAGAAGAGGACCTTTGGTCACCAGAGTTCACAGAGTTCTCTTCTGTTCTTCCAGCTACTGACTAAATTGAAGATGGATGCTCTACAAAAATACTAACAATGGTTTCTCCTGTTTAGTTGTCTGGTGGCTCACTAAAAGTCAAACCCAGCATGGCAGCATCTCATGAAGCAAACGAGGAAAGCAAGGTGTGATATCAGCAGAGGGCTGGGAGCTGAAAAGGTAAACAGCAACACAACCTCAGGGTTCCTCGTCTCCAGCTGAGCCAAGAGCACCAAAAGGTTTCGTTTAGAGTTTACATGAAGAAGTAGTGAGTTTATTTATTTCTTCTTTATTTAACCAGGAAGGTCCCATTGAGATCACAAACCTTACTTTCAAGGGAGTCCTGGCCAAGACGCAGCTTCACGGACGTGTAATGCAGGGCCGGAGTGGGACACATTTTCAGCCCTGGAGTTTCAGACCCCAGACCGGCCCACTTAACGAATTATTATTAAAATCATGTTAGAACTTTATGTGTATAGTCTACAAAAGCACATTACTCGGTAAAGCCTTGTAATTCTGTGCAAGAAAGAGTTGCTTTACAATGTAGGTTTATTTGAACATCAGTGCACATCTCCAACATTGTTCTTTACAACACATTCTCTAACAATATAACAATCTACCTTCTGTTCAAACCGCTGTTCTGAGATTTTCAAACCTTTAAAATGAAATGACTCAGCACTCCCTTTCACACTTTTTCCAGTTTCCCTAGACTCACCTGCACACAATTAAAATAATCATCTGTAAAGCTTTAGCACATTTGATATGGAAAACACATTTTTTGTAACCAATTAAAATATTTTCTATGGCAAAATATGCAGGCTTATTTCATTTTACTTTCATTCTAATAGCGATCTGTTGTGGGCTTTGTGCATTTACTAATAAAAATACAACAGGTCACTACTATTATTTGGACATTAACCCTTTGATGCATGAATAATGAAATCTTCAACCACGATTTTTTAAACAATTTTTTTCATTCATATTTAGGTGTGAATGAAACAAATTTCAACAAATATCTTTTGTAAAATTTTGTTAATTTACAAATAGTTTATTACATGTCCAACTCAGGGGACAGCGTGCGTTCTGAACATGAAATATGTTGGCTTGACTTGCTGAAGCACAAATGGAGGGGCTCACATGCAATAAAGTCTTCAACAGCTGTGCTTAATAGCAAAAATAAATAAATAACAATTTTGAGTACCTGTCCACTGTAGAGACCATTATGCATCAAAGGGTTAAAATTATTATAATGAAACTGATGTTTGTGCATGAGTTGGCTCACCTTCTATCCCAACAGGAGCAATACCCTCACTGCTGGCTCTTCTTCTGACACTAAATCACATTGTGTGAAAATGGTCACAATTCAGCATTCATTTTCCTTTTTTACACGCTTTCTGATCAATGCTGAATCATCTAGCATTTTAGAACACTTTCATATAGAGCCAGGATAGTTTTCATCATATAAATTTTAATAATATTCAGTTCACTGACCCAATAAGTAATCCTACCTGTACATGCCCGCTCTGGAACTGTGGGCTTCTGCCTGGTGCTTATTAGGCCTACTGGATCTTGTGTTTGACTCTGAGGGGCTACAAGAGTTTGGTGGCATCAGTCACATCATACTGTTAATTATATTACATAACGTTATGTCATGATGCCATATAATTCATTATTGATGCTTAATTAACTTGAATGGTGATTTGCAGCTGGTAAAGTTTAACATCTTGACTTGCCTTACCCGTTTTATCTTCATTTGAAGTTAAAGACCGCAAGCTTGTTTGAGAAAAAAGGTGCTCATTTTGGCACATTTAGCTGCATCTGTTTCCAGCGCTTTCCTCTTTTTAATTCTTGCCTTCTCCGCGCCACCCTTGCTCTTTCTACTTTCCATCTTTCCGTCAACTGCATGGTCACGTGGTGCGCACAGGCGCATACGGGGAAAAAAAATAACGAGCGGCAGCCTGCAGGTAGAGCCAGCCAGAGACAGCCGGGAGGAGCGTATGAGATCAGCCCGGCGGCCTCAGTGCCATGACTGAACACCGGCACAAAAAAATAAAAATGATAAAAAACAAAAACGAGAGCACCGGCCCATGCGGCCCAAACATCGCGCGGCCCACCGGGAATTCTCCAGACCCTCCCGATTAGCTACTCCGGGCCTGGTGTAATGTACATGAAAACACAGGGAATCCCAGCTAAATGAACTTTAGCTGTGTTTTAGCAGAATGCTATTGTGTTTTCAGTATTATTATTGATAACTAAGTCATTATATTATACATTTACTCAGTAGAATTTGTCTTTCTAAAGTTGTATTTATTTTTATTTACATGTAAATATGCATCCCTGAAAAACATCTGCTTAACGAATGCTCTGAAACAACAGCTGGCATTTCCTTTTAACCTGTTATGTCTATTTAATGCTACTTGGTTCATTTTCATGCTGAATGCTGTAGAGTAAACTTCTGTCTGCAGCAAGGAGCTGCTGCTCTGTAGCTGCCGTTAAGTGTGGGAACGGGAGGAAAGAATAGCTGTGTGTGTGTGTGTGTGAGTGTGAGCGTGTGGTGTGTGTGTGTGTGTGTGTGTGTGTGTGTTCCAGGGATCTCTTTATTAAAACTGTTTAACGGTTATAACGTTTTGTTGATTTTAAACAGGGAAACCCCCACTCGCGATTTAGCGATAGCATAATGCTAACTCCTTTAAGCCGCTAGCGTGCTTTCCCTCACAAAGAAACGGTGTTCACTCACCAAGTGAACTGCTCCACTCACTAAAGACGGTAAATGTTTCAGATCCAACTACGTTGCTGACTGTACTACCGACTACTGACTACCAAAACTCACCAAGTCCACCGAGTTATCTCAGAACAGCACAGCTTCTAGATCGTGTCTCGGCAACTACAGTTGGCTACAGCTTAGCGTAGTTGTAGCACGGGGCGGAGAGTGGGCACTGGGCACAACAATACCATATATGGAAATGGTGCCATTGTTTTTCGGAACTGAAGGGGGCGCTAATGTCGAGCTACCTTTTTGGAAAAATCTTTATTCAAACTGTTCATGAAACAATGTATAATTCTATCTATCGTAATTTCTATATTTCTGATTAATTATTAGTTACAGTTTATTACAATATTTTTCGTACGTTGTTGTACTAAACATGACACAGTCAAAAATCATTTAAAACTATAATTTTTAATAATCTTCATCAAAGAATGACTGATTCTTCACACATTTCACATCACTTTAATTTTTTTTAATTGGTGTGGTATTTTTTAAACGACAGTGTCATTCGAAATCTCATAAGGATGATTTTTACAAATGGCCTAGTTTTATACTAATTGTAGGAAACTGTAACCATTTGAGTTTGATGAGACTATTGATATATTCAAAACTGATATTTAAACCTAATTCCTCCAAAGATGTAACATCAGCTCTCCTAAGTGTCACCTGTGTCTCCAAATGAAATGAGTTGTCCTGATTTAATTTTTTTTTGTTATTTTATCATGTAACCTAATGAAAAAATTTAGTAAATGTGTGGAGAAAACTTTCCATTTTAGCAAAAAGAATATCTTCCAAAAGGATGGCTATGTTGAACAGCTGCTGAGAACGACTTTTATGGATTTTAGTTTCATATCAATATAATTTCTAAAAACATGTCAAACTCCAAAAATTAGAATGTTGCACATGAATTTATTTTAGTAAAAGCAAAACCAATTGCAACGTAATTATGTCTGACAATTTTCTATTTAAAAGCAGTGTTGGATTTTTTAATGTCATATTCTAATTGTTTGAATTTTTGAATGCAGGGTTTTCATCATCTGTAAGCCATAAATATTACAATTATAACAAATAAAGGCTGAAATATGTGGCTTTGTATGCTGAGTCTTTTATTATTGAAATAAAACAACTTTTTCACCTTATTCTCTTGTTTTGAGTTTTACCTGTAATTTGATTTTTTATTAAGTTAATTTGAGTCATTTTTATATAAACTGCAACCAATTTTTCAAGAAACTTTATTCTCAAACAGAGGAACAACAGGATATTGTTTCAAAAAAATCTAAACAGCAGCAGTTCTTTTCAACATTACAAAAAGAACACACACACACACACATTTGAGTGCACTTGCTGCAGAAATGTTTCTCTGGACTATTTGGCAATGTTTGAACATGCTCAATGCTGACAGCCAGGGCAGTGTCCGGGTATCCCACCAGAGTAATAGCGAGGGGACTTTCCTCTTCGTCCTTTTCCGGTGAAGCCCACACAGTCTTTGTATAGACCGTGCTCAGACTTGAAGGTTGCAGAAAACCTGCTCCAGTGAATCTCACCTATTAACAAAATGATAATTAAATTAAGCCAATTAATTAACATCATTGGTCATTTATTACCATCCAGCCAGGCAAAGTGGGCCTTCTTCCTAAAACAGGATCTGAAACAATGGTGTTGAGGTGTTTGCAGGTCAGTGCCAATGACAGGTAATGTCATGACTCGAGGGAGGTGTTTGACCCAAGACATGCAGAATCAACACAATTTCACGGGGTGAGTGAAAGAAAGTTCTTTATTTTAAAATGGGAACAAAAAGCGCACTGGTAAACCAGTGAGGGTGTGCCGTATGGCTTTAGTCTATATATAGTCCACCCAGTACGGAAAGGTGGGTAGCCAAGGTGAGCGCAGGTGGAGTTCAGCGGGCTGAGGCGGGTGAGGCAGCGGAGATAAACGGGCAGGCGTAGAAGAGGAGGATGGGACGTGGTTCTGGAAATCCGAGGTTCGAGCGGCGAGAGAAGTGTGAAGAGTTGAGTATCCTGAGCAGAGCAAACAAACAGAGTTCAGGGGAAAATCCAAAAGGCATAATCCAGAAAAACAGTCCAAGGTTCAGAGCCAATAATCCAATATCAAAGATGTAACAAGCAAACGAAGTCGAGAGGCTGGGGCTACCTAACAGGTGCAATCATCCAGCGTAGTGTGGTGTCTCCATCCTCCTTTTATACCTGACCTCCAGATTGGAGATTTGGCGCACCTGCAGCACCCTCCGCTCCTCACCTGTGGAAGATTACCTCACAGATAGTTAGTGAGGAGAGAGTGCTCACCTCGGCTCAGGAACATGACCCCCCCCCCCCCCCCCCCCACCCCCACCACCACCCCACCCCACCCCACCCCCCACCCCCTAAACATAAACACATACAGGAAACAACACACACAGACCAATATCTATTATGGACATCAGAACACCCCACCATACACAAAATGTCAGTAATCAGAACGTTATATCACCGAGCAAACATAATAACAGAAGAAAAAGACTGAAAACAAGAAGACAAACACATACAACACGCTTTAAAGACCTGCAGATACCCGACATGGGCAACAAACAAAGGAAAAAGACAAACAAAAACAGAAAGCAAAGAACAACCCAAAAAAAAAAAGAACCAGAAAGACAAGAACCAAGACCAGTGATAACCCTACAATACATCAGAGGCATAACAGAAAAAATAAGAGCAACAATGAAAAAACACAACATGAACACACCAACAAAACCATACACAACAGTTAGAAACAGACTAGTACACCCAAAAGACAAAATATCAGCTGGACAAAAACGTGGAGTCATTTACAAAATCCCATGCAAACTCTGCAATAAAACATACATAGGAGAAACCGGACGCCAACTCAACACACGAACAATAGAACATAGAAAGGAGTGCGAGAAAGAGGCAAATCGAAAACACACAAGAGCAGCGAAAGAAGAAGCAGAAAGTACAATAAGGAAGTCAGCCGTAACAGATCATTGCTTAAGAGAAAACCATATAATGGACTGGGACAACACACGGATCATAACCACTGAACAACAAAAATACAAAAGATGGATCAAGGAAGCAATCGAGATAAGGAGACGTGGATGTGGGACCATGAACAGGGACGATGGAGTGTACACGTTGGACCGCGCATGGGACTGCATCGTCGGAGAGGGGAGAACGGGCAGTAGAGGGCGACAACATCCTCTGCTGCCCACAGATAAACGGAGATGGAAGTGACGCGCCACCATCAGCGTCAGCCTGAAGAAGCCGGCAGCCGTCGGCGAAACTGTAGCGTCAATAACAGGTAACAAAACCGTTTCTGTGTTTTAAAAAAGAACGACAACATGGAATTAGAACTAACGCAAAGCAAGAACACACCTAAGATACTCTTCAGCTTGTCAGAGATTTTTGTTGTGAGTTGATAACTTTTCTACAGCTTGGACATTTCCATTGTTTAGGATTCCTTTTCAATTGCAGACAAGTTTTATGAAACAATTTTAAAGAACAAAAACTTGAGGTGCACACCAACATGTCACCGTCCTCTGGCTCGCGACAGTAACACCACTGTTGACCATTATCAGCACCTGCTGCTGCTGGCTTTGGTGCTGAAAAAGTCTTTGCAAGCAGCTCTGGGAGAATACACTTTTTGTAAAAAGATTTTGCACATTCAAGCTATTTGTCAAAAAATGACACATTTGCTGTCACACGTTCAACAAATGGTGAATCACAGTCTCTTTCAGTCCAGAGGACGAAATCACAATATCGTCTGTCAGTAACAAATATCTGCATTTGTACTTGATAATATTATGCATGATCCGGCTTTAGTCTGATGGTTCCCTGCTCATTTTTTTCTAGGCAAAAGTTTGCAAGATCTGCTGCCTCATCCACAGAAAGGGCCTTTACACAGAATGTGCACTTTATTTCTATAAGACCTGGGCCACAACAACTGCAAGAAACATAACCATCAAGTGAGGCTCCGATGAATGGATGTGTGGGCGAGATCCTGAAACCAGCTGTTTCTACTAGGACATCGGAATGTACAAGGCGATGCTGAATTTCATAATAATTTCTTGCCAGCTCCTCATGGTTACAGCCCCATCTGCAAAACAACAAAATCCTTTTAGACACTTTTTATCAAATCTTTATAAAATAATGATAAATAGTTCAAGTAGCACACAAAACCAAGTTATTTCAATTGATACCTGGTAGCCTCACTGGTGAAGCTATGAGACTTTGGGTAGCATATTTTTCGAATCAGGGACACGGAGGGCTTTGTGATGTCTGTCTTTGTGGCTGCTTTGAAGGTGGACGCTGTTATTCTACCACTTCTTTGGTCAAATCAAATGTTGGACTTTGACTGTGCTCGAGTCCCCTCTTCCACAATATCACTCTGAAAATATGATCAGACAAAATCTTACACATTGACAAACATGAACTAAGGCCAAAAACACCTGAATTTGCTGTATTTGTAACACGATGATTTACCTGTTCCTTGGTCACAGTCATGTTTTCTAAAAGTTTTTCTGCTCTTTCTTCTAACTACTCTGCGCTGACATCTCTTGCCTGTCTGTCATACAGATTTATGAGGGGCTGTGGAAGATCGAGGGTCACAGCTTTTGGGACATTGGATGATGAGAAGTCTCTGATTACAGATAGGACTGCTGACTTTATTGTCTGTCCATCTTGTGTACAGCAGCTTGAGAGATTGCTGTAAAACTGTGCTTGCTCAGTGGGGGTCAGAGGTGGGAAGGCTGGTGAAGTGGCATGGCCTTTGGAAGACTTCACTTTTTTGGTTTGTTGTGAGTGGTTAAATATTATGTCCTTGCCTTGCTGATGCTCCACTTTTTTCAGAGACTCCTCACTTGGCTTGATCCACTTGCACTTTTTGGATGTGACTGCTATGTCCTCATCTCTTGCATGGTTAAGCTGCCATAATTTGAACAACACTGCAGACACATGGGAGCAACATTCTCCCAACCCTGCTTGTACAGTTGCAGTAGGCTCCTAACACCACTCCATCATTCCTGATGACCACCCATGGCTTCAACTGTGGGTCATTTTATCTTTGGGAGTGATTCACCTGTAAGACAGATTTAAAACCATCATCATAACTGCTCTTGTATCATTAACTCTTTAAGCACCTGTTTATATATATATATATATATATATATATATATATATATATATATATATATATATATATATATATATGTATGTATATATATATATATATATTGTGTGTGTTTAATTGATTTAACTACAGTAATGTTTTTTTTTAAATATTTTTTAGAAGCTGGTAGGAATATCTGTTTATTTCATTTGTAAGGACACTTTTAAAATTAATTCTTTCAAACTGTATTTACTCCAAAATTTTACATGATAACACACATTAAAAGTGTCTTAGATTAGATGTCTACCATCTCCTGGCAGAATGAGTGATCAAATCTGCAACTGTGGCTCGTTACAGTCAGAAATTTTGCTTGTCGCAATTTTGCACCTTTGGCATCTAAAGAGTTAAGTGATGCAAGTTTACAGCTCTGTTTCACATCTATGTTTTAAGAAAATACTGAAGTTATTTTTCTGAGGTTCATGAACACACAACGTTTCACACAGAGATAACCTTGCAACGGGCTGTTGCTAATGGTAAAAAAAAAAAATCTCCATGGTAAAAAAAAAAATCTCCACTTACCCTCCCGATGATGGTAAAAAAAAAAATCTCCACTTACCCTCCCGATGACAATAGCGCTGTCCTTTGCAGGAATAATCCAGATCTGGATACCGACAACAAACCCTGATTGAGTCCATTTGTATCCCTCCAGGCTTTTATATGCTTGTAGCGATGCTCCGGAGTAGGACAAGGGAAAATTAATAAGGAAATTATAAATGTCAGGGTATCTCAAATCTGGTAGGTCCGCTCCGACAGCTTCTGACATTTTAAAAAGTATCCCAGGGGCATGGTAAGGGTCGGAGATGTTTAATCTATTTAATTTATGACTATATAAAATGATTTCTTCTGTTAGATTTGTGTTCTCTTGAGTAAATATATAAGTTTATCTTGTGTTGTAAAAGATGTTTTCTGATTATCATTTTATTTTTGGAAATGATTTTATTTTGGCGATAATAGTTGACTTCACTTCCTGTTACGGGTTAGCTGTGTGTGAAGCGCGAACTGCTAAAAATGAATGTATGTTTTTCCCTCCTGTGTTGTGGACAATAAAAGAAACGGGAAAAGTAATCAACCGACCAAGTGTGTACATTATTAAGAGAACATGGCAGAAGAAGAAGAAAGCTCCATGAACTTAACAGGTTATGGGCCCAGGCGTGACACAACAGGAGGAAGATGGCAGAGGTTAGTGTTCAACGGAGACGAAAACAGTTACGAACTCTGGGAGGCAAAGTTTCTCGGCCACATGCGGATCATTGGCCTAAAGGACACTATATTATCAGCCGATAACCCAGATGCAGACAAGAATGCTGAATGCTATGCTGAACTAATTCAGTTTCTTGACGATAAAAGCCTCTCGTTGGTAATGAGAGATGCGACTGATGACGGAAGAAAAGCTCTAAAAATACTACGTGACCACTACGATAGTAAAGGCAAGCCCAGAATCATCGCACTGTACACAGCTGACGTCTTTACAGAAGAAACCAGATGAAAATGTGACAGACTATATTATCCGAGCTGAAAAAGCAGTGACCTCTCTAAGAAATGCAAAAGAAGTCATCAGTGATGGACTTATTATCGCTATGATTTTAAAGGGGCTTCCTGAAGCTTACAAGCCATTTGCTATTCACACAACTCAAAGCAGTGAAGATTTAACATTCACACAGTTCAAAAGCAACCTACGGAGTTATGAGGAAACCGAGAAATTCGACAACAAAGTGAAAACGGATAATGTGATGAAGGTCGATTTAACCTCAATCACCTGTCATGGATGCGGAAACCGAGGACATTTTGTGAAAGATTGTCGCCAAAAGGGAACACCTAAGTGGTGTAGCTATCATAGAAGCTCGACACACAGTGATGATACATGTAGAAGAAAAACCAAGCACAGAGATGATGCAAAACTAACTGTAGAAAAACAAGAGGACAAGAAGGAAGAGCAGACGTTTGTATTTAGAGTTAGTCAAAAACTTCTACCTACTGATATAATAAGAGAAGGACTAATGGTGGACTGTGGTGCTACTTCACACATCATTACTGAGAAGAACAAGTTCATAAAGTTTGATGAGACTTTTGATCCAAAGAAACACTACATGGAGCTCGCTGACGGATCCAGGACTAATAACGTCACACTCAAGAGGGGAGATGCCAACGTTTCTCTACAGGACACACAAGGACACTGTACCACCATAACACTGAGAGATGCCCTGTTCATCCCGTCCTACCCTCAGAGCATATTTTCAGTGAAGGCAGCTACAACCTATGGAGCACAGGTGATCTTCAAGAAGGAACAGAATGAACTAGTGAACAAAGATGGGACAGTATTCTCCATCGAAGAACACAACAGACTACTATTTAAAAACGGTAAACAATGAAACATCATTCAGTGACATGATGTCCTGTGACACTGTTAATCTGACTTGTGATGTGAAAACATGGCACGAAATTTTAGGACATTGCAATGTTAGCGATGTGTTAAAGCTACCTGATGTTGTAGATGGCATGAAAATCACAGGCAGAGGCGTGTTAGATTGTCATGTGTGCACAGAAGGAAAATTTACCAACAACAGAAACAGACAAAGCGACCCAAAAGCGAGTGAGCCATTACAGTTGGTACACACTGATCTAGCCGGCCCCATTGAACCAAGTGGCCAGAGTGGTCACAAGTATGCTATATTATTCACAGATGATTTTTCAGGGGCAGTGTCAGTCTATTTTTTAAAACAGAAAAGCGACACTACAGAGGCTACAGCAAAGTTCCTAGCTGACTGTGCACCATACGGCAGTGTTAAGTGTATTAGATCGGACAATGGCACCGAATTCACGAGCAGTTCCTTTCAGTCTCTTTTAAGAGAAAAGGGTATAAAACATGAGACATCTGCGCCATATTCTCCTCATCAGAATGGTACAGCTGAGAGACAATGGAGAACTCTTTTTGAAATGGGGAGGTGTCTTTTACTAGAAAAAGGGCTGCCAAAAGAATTATGGCCTTATGCCATTCAAAATGCAGCACACACTCGAAACAGATGCTACAGTAACAGGACTAAAAGTACACCACATCAGATGTTAACAGGGAAAAGACCAGATCTTTCAAAACTGTGGATATTTGGGTCAGACTGTTATGCATACATACATGACCACAAGAAACTTGATCCCAGATGTGAAAAAGGAATATTTGTGGGATACAGTAAAAATAGCCCAGCATACCTGGTTTATTACCCACACACAGGAAAAGTGTCAAAACACAGACTTGTGAAATTTAACAAGAAGAATGCTGTTGAACAACAAACACAGACTGACGAATACGACACAGAAATTCAAACTTATGAGTATGTAGTGCCCTCAAAAGAAAGTACAGAACAACAAAATGAAAATGCAGCAGAAAACAGACCTACTAGAGAAGAGGAAACCAACAAAAATGGATCAGACCTTGACACAGAAAGAAATGAGGGTGATGAGCAAAACAAAACCGAACGCTATCCTAACAGAGAAAGGAAGCCTTCTAAATATTTAGAGGATTACACGTCTAACAGCAAAGAGTTAGGTAATGTAACTTCTGTAAGTGTTGATTATTGTTACAGAGCAACCTGTGGAATCCCCCAAACCTATAAGGAGGCACTGATGTCACCAGAGGCATCAAGATGGAAACAGGCAATGGCAGAAGAAATCAACTCTCTGAAAGAAAATGACACATTCGAACTGACTACTTTACCCACTGGTAAAAACACCATTGGAGGAAAATGGGTCTACGCCCTCAAAGAAAATGAACAAGGACAAATTTTCAAAGCCAGGTTTGTAGCAAAAGGTTACAGCCAAACACAAGGTATAGACTACCAAGAGACATTTGCACCAACAGCAAACATGACATCTGTGCAAACCCTAATGCAAATATCAGTCCAGAATGATCTCATTATCCACCAAATGGATGTTAAAACGGCATATTTGCATGCTCCCATTGAGGAAGAAATAAACATGAACCAACCAGAAGGTTTTGAGCAAACAGAGTCAGGAGAAAATTTGGTGTACAAACTAAAGAGATCCCTTTACGGGTTAAAACAATCAGTGAGAAACTGGTACAAACTCTTGAATGACTACCTTGAACAAAATGACTTTGAAAGAAATCTCTCGGATCACTGTGTATACAGAAAGGACATTGACCATGAAACTCTACTGGTTATCATCTGGGTAGATGACTTGATCATTGCAGCTAGCAATGAATACTTGTTAAACACATTCAAAGAAACAATGAGGTCAAAGTTTAACATGAAAGACCTGGGGAAAATATCCAGTTTTCTTGGTATCCAGTTTGTACAAAAAGAGGCTGAAATCAGGATGAATCAGAAGAGGTACATTCAAAGAGTGTTGGAACGCTTTGGGATGTCAGAATGCAAACCTAGAACCACACCGTGCGAATTAAAACGGACAATACTACATGTGGAGGAAGTGATGCAAATTAAACTGTTAACTCAAGAGAGTACAGAGAAATAGTGGGCAGTCTGATATATGCCATGACGTGTACGAGACCAGATATAAGCTGGGTAGGGCTGCAACAAACGATTATTTGGATAATCGATGAATCGGATGGGGTCTCGACACGATTAATCGAATTACATAGGGACATTTTTAAAAACTGCTAGGGAAACGTTATTTTTCTCCTTCCTTCACTTTATTAAACACAACATTATTAGAAAACAGTTCAATAGCAGAAAAACAACATGCCATCACCTAAATTGTCTTATAAGGTGTATAGACAGAGACCCTAAGCTACACCTATCTGTGACCTAAAATGCTTGGTCCAAGTTAAACAGCTTAAAGAGCAAGTCAACCCCTACCAGAGTCTAACTCCACTCCCGCTTCATGTTTGAAAAATGCAACACATGCTGTTGCCTGGCAGACCGAGAGGGCGGAGCCGCTAACAAATACACACACACTCAGGCTCACGACAGCATTGTGACATCATAATGTACCAGTTTACATCATAGCATACTTCTTAGCCAATAGCGGTGGCAGATTTAAATTAAAATACAGTGCAGAGTTTTTACCTGACAACGGCACAACACTGCCAGTTTGAGGCAGAATATTTAAATTTTAACTAAGATGCACTGAAGTGCCAAATTATTGACGACACTTGTCTGCAGCACGATTAGACACTCGTTTATTTAGTTTATTAGCAAAAAAAGTTTATTTGGGGGTGACTTGCTCTTTAAGGGCAATTCTCATCTGTTTTGTTTGATCTCATCTGTAGACATTTATTATAATTGGGGATGTCAAACAACTAATTTTTAAATGTAATTAAACATATGCTGTGAATTAATCAAAATTAATCACTATTTCCAAAAATGACTGAAAAATACCAAATAAAACAAAAGTAAATGAATGCCATCCTCCTTGCGATGATGCCCTGGGCAACTGCCATAAAGTCACATCAAGAGATGCTGCTGATCATTCCAATGATCCCAAATAGACTCACATTAGGCCACATGAAAGCAACTGAACCCAAAAATACATTAACCAGTACATAACTGCACGCACACAACACGCCTGCAGCAACAGTTAGGACTCCTCCCTCCCTTTTAAAAGCGTTTTCGCTTCTGAGGACACTGTGGTTGTAAAGCCACATGTTAGTAGTCTGGCCCCGGTGTGATCAACCAGTTTCTGCGGGAATGTGACGGCGGAACCGGTTCGCAGCGGCGCGAGCCCCCCCCCCCCCCCCCCCCCCCCCCCACCCACCCCCACCCCCCGTCTATCTAATAGCGTCGCGCTTACAATTTTATAGACTTTTTTTAACGAGCTTAGGGCATGTCTAGCCTGTGTAATAATCCGGGGCTTGGGTGAATCACTTTTGAAAAGTTTTTAACTTACCCGGACACCGAGCTCTCTCCTTCCTCGCTGATGATTCCGACATGCTTGTGTTTAAGACGCTGCAACATCACCGTAGTATCCCTGTGCCATGCTAAGTCTGACCTACAAACGTTGCATGTCTTCGCCTGATTTAACTGAAAATGCTCCCAAACTTTAGAAGTTTTTACTTTTTTGGGGTCTCGCTGCTTCTGCCATGTTCCTCTTACAAACACCTGCTGGCTGTCCACCGGTCTGCGCGCAACGGCGGGTGGGAGGGGAGGGGGCTTTTGGAAGAGTTGCGCAACACAACGAGTCGATGGCGCAATTCGTTGCCAACGCTTTTAGTAATCGATTTTCATCGAATTTATCGATTCGTTGTTGCAGCCCTAAAGCTGGGTTGTTAGCAGACTATCTCAAACACTAGCTGAACCCACGAGAGAGGACTCAGTAACGGCAAAACAAGTCCTCAGATACCTAAAAGGCACAAATGACTTTGAACTGATCTTTAAGAAAAGCAGTGAGGATCTAGATCTAATTGCTTACAGTGACTCTGACTGGGCGTCCTCTGTAAAAGACAGACGCAGTACAACAGGCTACTGTTTCGCACTTACTGAAGAGGGACCAGTAATATCTTGGAAAACAAAGAAACAGCCTACAGTGGCACTCTCAACATGCGAAGCTGAATACATTGGCCTTGCAACCACTACTCAAGAAAGCATGTACTTAACCCAACTGTTAAACGGCATGGACAGAAAAAGGTACACATGTACCAAACTGTTTGGGGACAACCAAGGGGCCATTGCTTTGAGTAAAAATCCAGTGAACAGACAGAGGTCAAAGCACATTGATGTGAAATATCACTTTATTCGTGAAGCGATAATTGAAGGAAAAATCCGCATTGAACACTGTCCATCAGAAGAAATGGCTGCAGACATTCTAACAAAACCTGTTACAAGAGTGAGACTCAGAAAGTTCCAAAAATGGTTCTTTGGAAATGCATAAGATGCTATGGGTTAACAGCATGAGAACAAGGGGGGGTGTTAGATTTGTGTTCTCTTGAGTAAATATATAAGTTAATCTTGTGTTGTAAAAGATGTTTTCTGATTATCATTTTATTTTTGGAAATGATTTTATTTTGGCGATAATAGTTGACTTCACTTCCTGTTCCGGGTTAGCTGTGTGTGAAGCGCGAACTGCTAAAAATGGATGTATGTTTTTCCCTCCTGTGTTGTGGACAATAAAAGAAAGGGGAAAAGTAATCAACCGACCAAGTGTGTACATCTTTTAAGAGAACATGGCCGAAGAAGAAGAAAGCTCCATGAACTTAACATCTTCGGTTTCAAAGTGAGAAGTGAACTCGGACGGAGTAAAATCCAAGCCGATCCCGTTCATGTTCATGTTTACGATCCGTGATTGTTACCTATTTTGCCTGCCAATATGGCGTCTACTCTCTGAGAGTCACGTGACGTCCGTAGCTCTATACGGCCTTCCAGACTTATAATCCTCCTGTCTTTCTTCTCATTTAGATGTTTTTGTCATGGTGGGTGGCAGTTTCTTGACCCACGACATGCAGAATCACAACACGGAGATCAGGAAGGTAAGTAAAAAAGGTTTTTATTGCTAAATAAGGAGCAACGGGTGAGACGGATTTCCAGGAGGAGATTCTGAGGAGGGAGATAGAGTGAATATGAGGTGGAAATAATGGAAACTTATCTGGAGGCTGGGCTTACTGTTTCTTGGTAGTGGTAAATGTACAGGGAGGGTTGTCAGGTCCAGGTGAGCTGAGGAGATCCAAAGGTGAGGGAATTGGTTTATCCAGAGGCGTAGGAGCAAGTACTGATGGGACGAACGACACTGGCGCGTCAGCACAGTGTCGACTGCACAAGAGTGAAACCCCGTATCGGTGCGTGTATCGCTTTAAGAAAATATCACGTGACCGACACAGGAAGTGTGTCATTTGGATGCGCTGCGCCAAATTGTGTTTATAAGGAAACAAACTGTTTAGACATGTTGCGGTGAGGAGTAAGGTCTATCTACTATGGAAAGCCAACACCGCCAAAATATGCCACTTTCCCAACCCGTCTAGTTAAGAGATGGCGAAAAAAACGCCGTTTGATGTGACAAGACGTCGTAAAATACGGCGAAAACTCTCCCAGAAAGCCGTATTTGACTCCAGCTAAAGCCGTTCTTAACGGCGTTCTGGGAGAGTTTTCGCCGTATTTTACGACATTTTGACACATCAAACGGCGTTTTTTTCGCCATCTCTTTAACTAGACGGGTTGGGAAAGTGGCGTATTTTGGCTTTCGATAGCGCTGATTCCAGAAACCTCAGCACAAAGTGTGTTCGTTAATCTGAGCCAGCATGACGAACAAGGGAAGCGAGCGGCAGCGGAAAGCGGGGGCAGAGCAGAGATAGTGGAATTTTGGGGTAAGGGTCTACGTAGGGGGCGGGCGTATTACGTGAACGGACCCATCTGACTGGCCGCATATCAGAGGGCTACATTTGATTGGTTAAATAATACTTCCGCGTAAAAAACAGAGCTGGTTTACAAAAAGTTGAAGTATAACACGGATAGGAATATGGTAGGATATGATGATAAGCCAGTGAGCATATTAACCTTCCTGTCACTTTTTTGTAGGATATGAAAACATACAATTTAGTGAACCAGTCCACCACCAAGCGTTTACTCTCATCAGTGACCTTAGCTCACTGAAATCAAAAGATGCTCCCATCACAAAGTAGAATGCATACTATTGAAAAAAATGAAATGATTCTAAAACCCAGAAAACAATATGATGATGATAATGAGTGGAGGCGACTGTGTTACCATCACTGCAAATATTCCACAGTTGTTGGACAATCCTTGCTTTGGAAATCCCTGGGATATAAAATATGTGTTCAATCTGTAAATGTTACTTGGTTATAACTACAAGTGACAAGGAGACACCCAGAACTGTTCAACGACAAATTTTCTAAATGTCCCTACCATTACCAACTACACCAAGGTAGCATTAGCTGAAAACAAGCAGGGCAGTGGCTCAGAACCACGTGTCCATCAACAACATCTCACCTTTGTGTCATTTGCAACATATTCTTTCCAGGGTCCAGGCAACAGATGATGAGAGATGGCTCTGTTGAGGGAATGCATAAAGCAAAGTTTGTTACGTACCAATAGTTAAGGGTATCTTTCACAAAGAAAATAACTGAAGAAAACATAAATGCATAAATGAACAATAAGAATGGTGTGAGACAGAACAGTCTCTTGATGGCTCAGCTTCAACCCGTGTCGTGTAAAAAGGAAGCTGCATAACAACCTCAGGTGTTTTGATGGGCGCCAATTAAATCTTATTCAGAAATTAAATTTCAAATTGCCAATTAAGTGAGGAACAAATATTTTTTTACATGCATAGAAAGATTAAAGCTGAACATTGTGTTCAACAAAACTAAAAAAATGAACAGCAAACACATGCAATAGCTCGAATTATTAACATAAATAATATTTTTAAAATACATTTATTAACAATAAAGAGGAAGACAACGGAACACAACAACTGAATATGGAACACATGCAAATTTCCCAGTGATACAATAAAACCTTAAGGTTTGGATGTGGTTTGCATCAGTGAAGCCTGAGCCATTGATGGAACTCAAGGAAGAAAATCTCCCTGTTTTTAGGCTTCAGAATCTGTAAAAGTGCATCATTAGACAGGTGAAACCCACTACAAAGCAAAGAAATGCTAAATAAAGTCTAGCAGCCAGTTGAGAATTAAAAAAGCGTGATGTCAAATAAAAATTATACTAACGCATAGAGTCCAATGTCCAGGACGCCATACAGGAATGAGAATGCAGTTCAGATCTGGTGCCTGTGACTAAACATGAAAAGCCAAAACCAATATGTTGTGATAAAACTGGCATAGAAAGCTCATTTTAATTAATACTTCCTAGAATATTTACTGGGAGATGAAGTGTTGGATCCAGTGAAAGAGGTGGAAACCCGGTGCAGACTACATGATGTCACACCCTGTCCTGTCTCCCTGTTTAGTTCAGCTCTGTCTCGTTAATTACTCCCACCTGCATCTTGTTTCCCAATCACCTTAGCTCCCGATCCTCCTGTATTTAAACCACGTCTGTTTTGTGTCCTGTGTCGTGTCATTGTTTCAGTGTTCCAGCGTGTGGCTTAATAAACATATGTCAAACGGACCTACCTGTTCGCCTTCTTCCTCCCCGCGTTTGGATCCTACCTCCGCTCCACTCACCAGGCACGCTCGTGACAGAATGACACAACCAATTAAAGGATCCAGCGGGGAGTACCTGCTCTGGCTGCTTACCCCGACCCACCAGCTGGCTTCTCCTTCTCCAGCTCCAGTTCCATCTCGCCGCAGGCAGCGTCCCCGTCCTTCTGCCTCGGCGTTCCTCGCCGCTCTTCCGGAACCGGACGGGAGTTTGGATGGGGAGACGCTCCTGGATCGCTCCGGCTTTGAGGGCACAAGGCTGGCTATCTGCTCCCCCGGAGTCGGTCCACGGCGTGGGGAAAGACGCCGGAATCCACCGCAGCCCTGTGTCCCTGGACAGAGCTGCGACCTCGCTGCTGCTCCTGCTCGGCGTAGTTGTCTGGACACGTCCCCGGTCAGCCCAGCGGTTCCGTCTCCAGCAGAGTCGGCGCCTGCAGGTGGAGGAGCTGCGCTCGCAGCCCAGTGGGTGGAGCTCGCCAGTCTACAAGCTGAGATAGCCCAGGTTCATCAGACCATCGAACTCAATGACCTCCAGCTGGATGATCTGCTCACTGAACTCCGCGAGCTCCAGCTGGACGATCTGCTCGCTGAGCTCCAGCTGGACGAGCTGTTCGCGGCTCCGGCTGGACGCAGCCGCTTGGACCCGTCCCCAGTCGGACCAGCTGTCCCGCCTCCGGTCCGATCTGCTCCTCTGTCATCTGTAGGAGGTGGAGCAACACCCACAATCCAGCCGGCTGAACTGGCCAGTCAACGGGCTGAGCTGGTCCGGCTTCAACCGAGCACCTGTTCTAATCAGCTCCGACTGGACGCTCTGCGCTCCCTGTCTTCAGCACTGGCACTACTCGTTCACTCTAGGCCTGTTCCAGCGGGGGCCCAGAAGCAGACGGTACCCGCCCAGAAGCAGGTGGTGCGGGCCCAGAAGCAGACGGTACCAGCCCAGAAGCAGACGGAACCAGCCCAGAAGCAGACGGTTCCGGTTCGGGGCCAGAAGCAGACGGTACCAGCCCAGAAGTCGGCGGTTTCGAGACCGGCGGTCCAGAAGCCGGAGGACCAGAAACCGATGGAAATCGACGCCCCCGGGCCAGAAGTCAACGCCCCCGGGCCAGAAGTCAACGCCCCCGGGCCCCAAGTCGACGCCCCCAGGCCCCAAGTCGACATGTCTGAAGTCGCCTCCCAAGTCGGCTCGTCTGATGACGCCTCCCAAGTCGGCTCGTCTGATGACGTCGCCTCTTCTGGTCTGACATCTCCTCCGTCTCCGGTTCCAATGGTGATTCTGAAGGTCTCTCCGGCCCAGCCTGCAGGGACTTTGTCACCGGCTCAGCCTGCAGAGACTTTGTCACCGATCCAGCCCGTCCAAGGGACCCTGTCACCGGCCCAGCCTGCAGGGCTCCTCTACCCCAGACGCCGGCCCCCCAGGGCCCGTCGTCTCCTCCTCTGTCCCAGGCGCAGGCCCCCGGACTCTGCTGGTCCCTGCAGCCTATCCGTCGGTCCCTCGGTCCCCCTCCTCCTGCCCTGCTCCTTGGTCCTGTGGACGTCTGGGATCCGCCCTTTTTGGGGGGGGTGGGGGGGGGGGGGTACTGTCACACCCTGTCCTGTCTCCCTGTTTAGTTCAGCTCTGTGTCTCGTTAATTACTCCCACCTGCCTCTTGTTTCCCAATCACCTTAGCTCCCGGTCCTCCTGTATTTAAACCCTGTCTGTTTTGTGTCCTGTGTGGAGTCATTGTTTCAGTGTTCCAGCGTGTGGCTTAACAAACATATGTCAAACGGACCTACCTGTTCGCCTTCTTCCTCCCCGCGTTTGGATCCTACCTCCGCTCCACTCACCAGGCACACTCGTGACACATGACTGTTTCGTGCTAAAACCTTAACACCTTGAAGAGAGACAGAACAACAAAAGTAAAACTTACATGACTTATTTTATGCTCTGTTAGAAACAGGTGACTAGTCTTACAGTATGTTATTATCTCTGAGTTGCTTGGCGTGCTGGCCTTTAGAACATCACCAACAGAACTTCTTCTTCGAACCTCTCAGCACTGCGGAAATGGGTCCAAAGAAGGGACTGACAGTAGAAGATGGTGACGATATTAAAAAGTCACTGGAATTTATGTCGGAGGAGATCTCTGTTGTGAAAATGCAGCAGAAAGCGATCTTGGGCCTGGTGGAGGAAGTGAAGGCGCTCCGGATTCAGAACGCGGAGAAGGACAAACGGCTGGCGTATCTGGAAAACCGAGTGGAGGATCTTGAACAATATAATAGAATGAACGACGTAACTATCACGGGACTTTGCATAAAACCCCGTTCATATTCCCGGGCTGTGACTGCAGACAGCAAAGAGGAGGTCAACGAGGAGGATGTCAGCTCGATGGAGCAGCAGGCTGTTACCTACCTCAACTCAAAAGGAATTGAAATAGAGGCTGACAAAATAGAGGCTTGCCACCCTCTATCACGGAGGAAGGAGAATAAAAAAACAGTCATTGTCCTTCGGTTTGCTAACAGAAAGCATAAAGTAGCATTGCTAAAACAAGAGAAAAAGCTGAAGGGTTCCAATGTGTAAATGAATGATCACCTGACTAAAAGAAACGCTGATATCGCCAGAAGAGCGCACAGCTTGAAAAAACAAGGAAGGATTCAACGCACATGGACTACAAACTGCAAAGTATTTATTAAATTAAACGGAACACCGGAGCAAGCTAAAGTAATGGTCATCAGAAACATCAGTGAACTGGACAAGTATGAACAGTCAGCCTAAACTGGAGGTACGAACATAACACACAACCATGACAGGATCTATCAGCATCCAGTCATCTTCATCCAGAAACAACAACTACCTGATGCAAAGAACAACACGTTATAGCGACCTAGAACTGAGAACCTTCACCTATACTGACTATAACTCAACAGACTCACTTAGGCACTTAGACCCAGAGAACAACTTTTTCTCTCACAACAGCGACAGCTGTCAGATCTACACAGAGGAGGAGTACAATCAAGCTTTTAATAAGGACAGTAAATTATCTATAATTCATTTTAATAGTAGAAGCCTGTATGCTAATTTTGATAGCATAAAGGACTATTTAAAGTCATTTACAAAACAGTTTAGAATAATCGCTATATCTGAAACATGGTTTTGCCCTGATAAAGGAATGGATTTTGAACTAGATGGATATGAAGCTAGCTTTCTAAACAGAAATAATAAGAGTGGTGGTGGAGTGGCGCTGTATGTAGATAAAAGCCTGGATTTCAAAGTTATTAATACAATGACAACTGTGATTGATAATTATTTTGAATGTTTAACAATTGAAATTATTAAGGAAAAAAAGAAAAATATAATAATTAGTTGTGTAGCCCCCTGGGTTACACAGTTTACTTAAAACCCTTCAATGTAGTAAACCAGGTTTGACATTACTTTGTATCCACATGAACAGTGAGGTGCATTTATAATGTTAACTGTAACATTGCCACTTAAGTTATGCAGTTTACATTGAGTATTTTTCAGTTGAGAACAGGCCTCAGATGAGAAATGTTTGTTTCCATGTATGTGTGTATTATTGTTTTGTTTATTGTTTAGTCTAAGGATGTTGGACTGAATTTTAAACAAATGAAAGCTGTGTAGGAGCAATAGCAAGTTATGCACACTAGGGGGAGCTTTGGAGAAAGTTCGAGAAGAGGGAGACAGCGGGAAGGAGAGAGAGAGAGTAGCGAGAGAAAAAAAAAGAAGGTTTGGGAGAGAGGGAGAGAGAGAGACGGCGGGGGGTTGAGACGTTGGGACGGAGAAGCGGGGGAGAGGAGAGCGGAAGACAGCAGTGGAAGAAGCCCGGAGAGACCACCGAAACTTCAGAGCCGTAGCTGTGAACTACTTTTGAGTTCAGTAACAGAAACTACATCGGACCTAAAAACTGAAGAACGGTTAAAAACCTGGCCGGTTTGGAGGAGTGGGGACGTTGCAGTCACTGCTGGACTGACCATAGGGCATAGCGGGCAACTGCCCGCTGGGCCGACCCTTTCATCTTTTATGGGCCGGTGTCTGTTTTTTTTTTTTTTTTCTTTTTCCCTGGCCTCTAGTTGTTGCGGACAACTTGTCCGCGCCGCCCCACGCGACGCCTCGTAAAAGTTGGTGGAGTGGCCAATTGGTAATAATACACTCTGGGCTGGACCAATAGCCAGAGGTCTGATGCACCCGCCAGTTGTTTGTGAACCTCAGTAAATAGACAGATAAGCTTTACAAAATGGAGAACAAAAAACGGAAAGCAGGAGCGGAGAAAATTCGACTAAAAAAGAAACTGGCCCTTCAGGCTGATGCTGGCACATGTGTTAAATCTCACAGTTGTTTGGTAGTGAAGGTTCAAGTAAAATCAATTTAGGAAGTGATGGAGCCTCAGCCCAGCGACAGGTTGGAGAAGAAAAGAGGGAGGAGGAGGAGAAACCCGAGCCGGTGTTGTGCCATTAATCGACTCGCTGCCAAAAAATGATTAGCCACCGCGGGATCGCGCACGGTTAGGTAATTGCATTTCTAGACAAAATTCCCCAGGATTTCGCCCTAAAACTCAGCATATCTAGCAATATGGACACTCAGAAAGCAAAGATAACCTCTTCCGGTACTTAAACAGATGTTTATCGCGGATATTAGTGTGGCAGTGTTTGTGGCACCCTGCGCGGGAGCACGAGGACGTGCTTGTGGAAAGAGGGAGGAAGATGTGGCAGTGTGAGCATCCTGTCACAATGTCCCGATTGATCTTGCGCCCTGGCTACATGGTCAAGGGGATGTCCCTTTGGCTGACTGGTTAGAGCGTTTGACTCTCACCCTAAAGGTCTGGGGATCAAATCCCGCCCGGGCCTTCGTTTCTCCACCTTGCCCCATAAGTTTTTCCAGTTCGGAAGTTGTTTTAAGTGTTGCTATTAAACGTTCACAATGAGGATATATTAATCCTTTTTGCAATATTTGCGATTGAAAGATGGTTTGTGGTAAGAACTGGCTTTCTTTATGTTACAGCCTTGATACTAAAAAAATAAATAAACAATGTAAAATGGCACCCTGTATTGAATGTAAACGTTGTATAAATGTAAATAAACAATTCTCCAGCGATTTAATTTTTTCCCCTTCCTTTCTTTAGTCCACTTGACATGGAGCCACAGTTAACTAGTTTGGGTACATTTTTACTTGAAAAATAGTATTTAAACTGATCAAGCTTTGGCTTTACAATGACACTGTGTAAGTTGCTAAACATTACGTTGCTCTATTTAAAAGTAACAAGATAAAAGCACTTCAGCACATACAATTAAGATTGTCACTTGCCAAATAGACTACACCCTCCCATTTACCTATAAGAAACGCCTCAAAATATCTTTAAATTCTTTATTGATGATTTAATTGTAGACAACTAAAATGGCATTTTACTTGCCAAAAAGTGATTGAATCGCTCAGATTTTCATGGAGGCTAAAATTGACCAAATAAGGGTTTTATGTATTATCTGTTGATGTTACTGTACTCATACTGCCTACTGTATCATCAAAAACACCCCAAAAATGGCAAAAAAAAAAAAAAAAAAAAAAAAATTCCCTTGCCAAAAATTGATTACAGTGTCCTGGTCACCTGTAAAGGGTTACATTTACCTAAATATTACCTTATTTATTATCTCTTGATGTTATTAGTGCCATCACAGGATGCTGGGTCTCTTCATAAACACCTCAAAAATGGCAACAAATGATCATTTCCCTTGCTAAAAATTCATTACAGTGTCCTGGTCACATGTAAAGGGTTAAATTTACCTAAAAATTACTTTATTATCTCTTGATGTTATTAGTGCCATCACAGGATGCTGGGTGTCTTCCACAGTCATAAACACCTCAAAAATGGCAACAAATGATCATTTCCATTGCCAAAAATTGATCACAGTGTCCTGGTCACCCATAAAGGCTTAAATTGGCATAAATATTACTTCATTTATTATGATGCTGGGTGTGTTTCACAATCATATTCGAATAAACATGAAAATATTCCGTCCGAATATCTGTTTCTTGTTATAAATATAACAGCTAGAAGGATTTACAGTTAAAATAGGAGAAACATTTCAGGAAACTATTGTCAATTAACCACAGAAATAGGGACTAATAACATCAAGAGATAATAAATAAGGTAATATTTAGGTAAATTTAACCCTTTACACGTGACTCCCCAGGAAGGGTCGTAACACCACTTGCCTCATGCACATAAGTGACCAAAACAAAGCAGCATGGAGACACTCCGTCTCCAACCACCTCTCAGGCAGCAGCCTGCACTCCCAAGTTCTACACGTCACCAGAACATAAACAACCGCAACACAATAAAAGCAGTGTTATACAAAATGGAAGGCCTGTAGTGTTTATTCTCTTACAGTAACAACTTATCAATTTTTTGGAGGAATTTATTTGAGATTTTTTGGTTTTTATTAATTGTGCAATAGAAAAATAATCATCAGATTAATTGTCTAAATAGTCATTAGAATAGTTGACTATTCGATAAAATAATCGTCAGAATAATCATTTTAAAAATAATAATTTACACCCAACCCTACTTTTTTAGAATACCAGGATAGGAAGGATGGTGTAGGTTTACTTTTATTAGATTGATACATAAATATTACCAATAAGAAAGTGTACGTTGGTGTGTGTCAGAAACAGCGTAAGGCTTAATGTCTTTTCCAAAAAAATCAGGTGATGGGCCGGTCTCCAATCAAAATGCCCGGGCTGAATTTTTGTCCCAGTCCAGCCCTGGTTGCAGTTGAGGAGCCGTTAAATGATTTCAACGGTGCTGGCTGCTTTAACGAGCCATAAAGCTTCTACCTGGGATAATCAGGGACAGAGACGGGACTGATCGGGAGCTGGTTGGAGCAGGAGACGCAAGGAGAGTCGGAGGAGTGGTGTGGGGAGGATCACTGAGGACGTCTGGATTCAGGTTTTCAGACGGAGGACACAGACACCCGGCGGATCGCTGAGGACATCGGGTTTCGTGTCTGTGTTGAGGATGCCTGCTCTGCGAATCTGTCAGGGCATCTGAAGGAAAGGTTTTGCATGACACAAAATCACTGCACAGGCCTGCAACGAAAAAAAAAGCTACGGTACCGAACTTGGTGTGTGTGTGTGTGTGTGTGGGTGTGAGTGAGTGTGGGCCCATGGGTGGATTTAGATTGAACTTGGTATTGTTTTTTATTTATATTTTTTGAGAAATGTATGGAGGTCGGTTAATGACCCATATTAGATATGTTCACTGAAAAAACAAACTGATTTGGTTATTTGATTCAAAGACATTTACAATTTTGGTAATTTGATTGCTTTCAGGTTAACTGAACAGTTCCTTCATTCTAAGTGAGTTCTTTATTAAAGATTTTTTTTTTTTTCATTTAGAAAGTTGTCTGGGCTTATTCTGGGTTAAGTGATAATGCTAATGTAATGGTTTGAGAGCAAAAGGAAAAGATTACTTTACCTTAGGTGAACCGGCTAGGTTTCTACCAGAAATCAACGAACCCAAGAAGACACCCCACCTGTTTTAGATTCTAGTGCAGTTACTAGACTGGGTAAGGGGGTGCTACATAAAAAAATGGAGGCACCGCTGGGATAAATTTTTTTTTTTTTTTTGCATAAAATAGCCTTATGCCCAGACGATCAGTACCTAGTGCCACTTTGGGTGACTGTTACAGAAGTTACTGAAGTTTAATTAGTTTTGTTCCTGAACAGTACAGAAGACACTTTTGTGGTTTATTGTTTGTTATTCTTGTGAAATGACAATATGAGTCAGTTACTTAACTGGTGTAAAGGAGAGGGTATTAACCCCTCACATGCTGTTTTGCTTAAGGGTGTCCCTGAAGACACAGAAGTTAGTGTAATAGAGAGCACCTTGCAGACCATTAAAGCTCTTGGACGTGTTAGAGTCAGAGGAAGAACATATGATCCTGTGTCTCAAAGTTTAACCGTTCTTTGTGAGTGCAGGGAAACCGCAAAGACTGAAGCCATTCCTGCTGATGTTATGCCTGAAGGCAGTGATTCCCCTTGGCGAATCATTAGTTCAGTTGAAGTTGAAAAAGAGAGCCTTCAGCACGGAGAAGCTCCTTCACAAACACCAGAGCCAGATACGAGCCAAAATTCGTTTTTCCAATCATCCAGTCCAGAGGCCATAATTAGAGCAGTAGGTGACATCTTACAGCTCACCTCTAAACCAACTAGTGACAGTAGCAGTTACAGACGACTCCGAACATTTTCGGGGGTGCTTCCCACACCGCTGGGAGAGGAACCTTTGGATAACTGGCTAGCGCAAGCAAGACTAATGATTGAAGAGTCAGACAAACCCGACAAATAAAAGAAAATGAGAATAATGGAGAGTGTAAAAGGTCCTGCCATGGAGATTCTTCAGGCGGTGAGATTTAATAATCCAGACACAACTCCCACAGAATACCTAGATGTTATTGAAAACACGTTTGGCACAACAGAGACGGGAGAAGAGCTATACTTCGCTTTCAAAATGATGTGCCAGCATCCAACTGAGAAGCTATCAGAGTTTCTGAGAAGAATGGAAAGAATATTAAATAAAGTAGTTCAAAAAGGGGGTTTACCACTTGCCTCCAAAGACAAGGCACGCATTGACCAACTCATTAAAGGTGCCATCAGATCTGACATGATGATTTTAAGCTTGAGACTAAGAGAGAGAAAAATTGTCCCGCCAACATTCCTGCAGCTCTTGAATGAGATTCGAGTGGAGGAGGAGCATGAGGCCTCCAGACGTAGGCTGAATCCCCCTAAATCTGTGCACGTCAAACGTACTGCTGCAGCTACAGAGATTGAGGCAACAGATCTTGGGGTGGAGGTTGAACGGCTGAGATCACAAGTGATTGAGCTCCAAGCTTTAGCCCAGTCCCAGCGTGCTTCTCCTTCTGCACCTCCACCTGCAATTCAAGCAGAGACAGTTAACTCTGAAGAGGACGGGAGCCTACAAGCTTTTAAAAGAGAGGTTGTAAAACTTAGAAAACAAGTCTCAGCAATGTCAGTCAAATCTACTGCAGCACCCCAAGAGCTTTGACCTCTCAAAGATACCTCTCCAACTCCTGGGGCGCCGAGGGCATCCATGCCCCGAGACCCCAAAGACATTTTTTGCTACCGTTGTGGGGAGGTTGGGCACATTTCCACTAAATGTACCTCACCAGAAAATTATCCGAAAGTTATTCAGAAGTTGATTCAGGCCCAGAGGAGGGGTAGAGCAGGCCCAGGATACCCCAGCCTGTGCACAGATGGAAAAAATGTTAACGCCAATGTGAAAAGGAGTGCTGTGAAGCTACATGCCGATAATCTGCCTAAAGGTTTGGTAGGACCACCCTCGACTGCTCATGTCAAAGTAGAGGGAAAACCCTGCACGGCTCTTCTAGACAGTGGCTCTCAGGTGATGATTGTTTTTGACAGCTGGTACACAGAACATTTATCACATGTTCCTTTAAATCCAGTGTCAGGATTAGCTATCTGGGGTCTAAGTGAGTCTGAAAGCAGTTACCCATATAAAGGTTATATTGAAGTAGACTTAGAGTTCTCAGAGGAGACACAAAATAAGGTGAAATCTGTTCTGGTTCTTGCCTTAGTATGCCCTGATCCTCGTTGCTCAGACACAGTGCCAATCCTCATTGGTACTAATGTTAACAAAGTCTGGTCCCTCCCTTTGAACCGAAAGGCAGCCACCTCCGACAATGTCTATGCTGCACGAGTGGGTGTGACAGATCAGGAACTTAATGTAGATCCCAAGCCTAAAAACTCAGTTCACAGCAGCAGTGCAGTGGCTGATGTTAAATGGACAGGGCCTGGGCCCCTGATTATTCCCGCTGGGGGTGAGCATATAGCGGTTTGCAAAGTCTTAGAACAAAAGAGACTAGGAGACAGCATTCTCATCTCCGAGCGTGCGGCCTCATATGCTCTTCCACCAAGTTTGTTTGTGCAGCCAACAGTGTTATTCTCCAATATGTTGGACAGAGAGAGATTTCTGGTTTTATTGCGAAATTAGTCACTAAAAGACACTGCCATTCCCATTGGCACAGTAGTAGCACATCTTCATGTAGCTGACACAGTGACTGAGATCCCAAATATAAAGACACACAGTCACAAAAAACTTGATCCATCCCTATTTGATTTTGGAGACTCTCCAATCCCCTTTGAGTGGAAGCAGAGACTGAAAAAAAAACTGTTGGAGCGATCCCATGTGTTTTCAACAGTGGAGTGGGACGTGGGGTTAGCCTATGGAGTGGAACACCACATTCGACTCACCAACGACACCCCGTTCAGAGAGCGGTCAAGGCGCATAGCACCAGCAGATGTTGAGGACCTTCGTCGTCATCTTCAGGGACTCCTTGCTGCAGGGATAATCAAAGAATCCAGAAGTCCTTATGCGTCACCCATTGTCTTGGCACGAAAGAAAAGTGGACAGCTACGAATGTGCATTGACTACCGGACACTCAACTGCAGAACTATTCCAGATCAGTATACAGTTCCCCGCATTGATGATGCTCTGGACTGTTTGTCTGGAAGCAAGTGGTTCTCGGTTTTAGATTTAAGAAGTGGATATTACCAGATCCCAATGGCAGAGGAGGATAAAGAGAAAACCGCATTCATATGTCCATTGGGTTTTTTTCAGTTTGAGAGGATGCCTCAGGGGATCACTGGTGCTCCTTCAACATTCCAACGCCTCATGGAAAGGGCAGTTGGGGATATGAATATGCTGGAAGTGATTGTATATTTGGATGACCTGATTGTTTTTGGGAGCACCTTAGAGGAGCATGAAAAGCGACTTCTCAAAGTCATTGACCGATTAGGAGAAACAGGACTAAAACTGTCACTTGATAAATGCCAGTTTTGCAGACCCCAGGTGTTGGACATGTGATTTCTGAACAAGGCATTGCTACCGATCCAAGCAAAGTGAAGGCAGTCGCTAACTGGAAACAACCCACTGATCTCCGATCACTGCAGTCCTTTTTAGGATTTTGTGGGTATTATCGACGCTTCATAAAAAACTATTCAATCATTGTTAGACCACTTACAGAGCTGTGTAAAGGATATCCGCCAACCCAAAAGAAATGTAAGGCAGGAAAGACTTCATCAAAACCCTACTACAAAGTCACTGAAATGTTTGGAGATAGGTGGGACCAGAGCTGCACTGAGGCTTTCCGTCAGATCCTTAAATGCCTCACCGATGCCCCTGTTTTGGCTTTTGCCGACCCTTCAAAACCCTACGTGTTACATGTTGATGCAAGTTTGCATGGCTTGGGGGCGGTGCTCAACCAGGAGCATCCTGAGGGATTAAGACCAGTCGCTTTTGGCAGTAGAAAGCTCAGTGCGTCTGAGAAGAACTATCCAGTACACCAGTTAGAGTTCCTGGCACTCAAGTGGGCCGTCGTGGATAAATTCCACGACTATCTGTATGGAGCCGAATTTGTTGTGAGAACAGACAACAACCCTTTAACATACATCCTTACTACCGCTAAACTGAATGCCACAGGTCACCGCTGGCTGGCAGCCCTTTCCACTTATAACTTTACCTTGCAGTATCGACCAGGCTCTAGCAACATTGATGCTGATGCATTGTCACGCCACCCTATTTCTGATGATGAAACTGAGTTTAGGAGTCTTCCCCCTGACAGTGTTAAGGCCCTCTGTAAGCAAGTAGCCAGAGATGAGTCTACTGAGTCCCTTAGCTATGCAGAAGCTCTGGGGGCTTCCCCCACTGGCATACCAGAATGCTATGCGTTTCCAACCCGTCTAGATCTGGGCTGCTTGATTCAACTGAGCAGATCAGATCTCCGCAAAGCTCAAGACCAAGATCCCATGATTGCACCTGTTAAGAAGGCATTAAGTGGTGAAACTGTATTTTCACCTGAGAAGTGTGCTGACAGGGGGTCACTTCTCCTGCATAGAGAGGCAAATAAGCTAGTCATGAGGGAGGGATTGCTCTATAGACAGGTTGAAAAACCAGCGGGGACAGAAGTGTTTCAGTTTGTTCTGCCAAGAGAACATGTTCCCATGGTGCTTAAATCTCTCCATGATGAATCAGGCCACCTTGGAGTGGAAAAGACTGTTGAGCTGATTCACAATCGATTTTACTGGCCTAAGATGGGGTCAGAGGTCGAACAGTATGTGAAAACTTGTGGCCGATGTATCACACGTACAGCACTGCCCCAGCGAGCAGCTCCGTTACATCAGATTACCAGCAGCGGGCCATTAGATTTAGTGTGTATTGACTTTTTGTCTTTAGAACCTGATTCTCAAGGGTATGCAAATATCCTTGTAGTGACTGATCATTTTACAAGGTACGCCCAGGCATTTCCTGCCAAAGACCAACAGGCAACCACCGTTGCCAAGATTCTATGTGAGTGTTTCTTCATTCATTATGGTCTTCCCGCACGGATACATTCCGATCAAGGACGTGATTTTGAAAGCAAGCTCATCCATGATCTTCTGAGAATGTTGGGGATCCGAAAGTCGAGAACATCCCCTTATCATCCTCAGGGAGATCCTCAGCCTGAAAGATTTAACCGAACATTGTTGTCCATGCTGGGGACTCTTGACCCAAAACAGAAACAGCAATGGAGTCAAAACATCAGTCAGTTGGTGCATGCCTATAATTGCACCCAAAACGATGCGACTGGATACTCACCTTACCTCCTGATGTTCGGGAGGGAGGCCCGCCTGCCGGTGGACATTTGTTTTGGAGTATCAGAGGAAAGCGGGAAAGCAGTAAGTTACCCCCAGTATGTCTCAAAGCTAAGGAGGAATCTGGAACAAGCTTATCATCTAGCTAAAGACGCAGCTGACAAGAATCATCAAAGAAACAAAAAGGCACATGACAAACATGTGACAGAGCAAGTCTTAGAAGCTGGAGATCGGGTGCTTCTAACGAACTTTGGGGTCACTGGTAGACACAAGTTGAAAGAGAGGTGGAGGACAGTGCCATACGTTGTAATGGACAAGATGCCTAACTTGCCTGTTTACCGGGTAAAACCTGAAAGGGGGCCTGGAGGAGAAAAAACAGTACATCGAAATCATTTGTTGCCCATTGGCCATCTTGTCAGGTGTACAGCTGGGGATGTTGAGTTCGAACAGGTGCAGAGACCTGTCACCAGGAGTAGACGACAGCAGTTGGAGCCTGTCAAACCTTCTTGTTATGCAGATATTGTTGTGTCATCTGATTCAGAGTTTGAGGTGGTACCCATGCCAGCTTCACGACAAGTGAATCTAAGAGACATTCTGGGGCCATCAGGGTTGAGGACTAGAGAAAAGTCTTTAGTCCATGAGAGAACTCGGGTTTCCTCACTCCCCAAGGACTTGGACAATGCTGAAGTAAGTCCAGGTTTACCTCTAAGGGATCCCCTACCCTGTCCAGATCTAGATTTAGAAGGGGAAGAAGGAAGCAGTGGGGATGTAGTTTGCAGAGCCGATGAGGTCCCTGAGGAGCGTTCTAGGCGAGTGATAAAACCGGTCATTAGGCTGAGTTACGATGAACTGGGACAGCCATCAGACCAGCCTGTAAAAGCTTTCAGTTGTGGAGTTCTAGTTGGCAGTGTAACTTACCAGGACTCAAGAAAGTTGTCTTGTCCTACTCTATGGTGCCACCCTATGGCATTATGTCGTAACTGTGTTGGGTTAGACTTAGCTGGGTCTACTACTCTTATTTGGGTCATATAACCTCATTATTTGATGGGGACATCAAATGTTTTAGAAGGGGGAGGGTGTAGCCCCCTGGGTTACACAGTTTACTTAAAACCCTTCAATGTAGTAAACCAGGTTTGACATTACTTTGTATCCACATGAACAGTGAGGTGCATGTATAATGTTAACTGTAACATTGCCACTTAAGTTATGCAGTTTACATTGAGTATTTTTCAGTTGAGAACAGGCCTCAGATGAGAAATGTTTGTTTCCATGTATGTGTGTATTATTGTTTTGTTGATTGTTTAGTCTAAGGATGTTGGACTGAATTTTAAACAAATGAAAGCTGTGTAGGAGCAATAGCAAGTTATGAACACTAGGGGGAGCTTTGGGGAAAGTTCGAGAAGAGGGAGACAGCGGGAAGGAGAGAGAGAGAGCGAGAGAAAAAAAAAGAAGGTTCGGGAGAGAGGGAGAGAGAGAGACGGCGGGGGGTTGAGACGTTGGGACGGAGAAGCGGGGGAGAGGAGAGCGGAAGACAGCAGTGGAAGAAGCCCGGAGAGACCACGAAACTTCAGAGCCGTAGCTGTGAACTACTTTTGAGTTCAGTAACAGAAACTACATCGGACCTAAAGACTGAAGAACGGTTAAAAACCTGGCCGGTTTGGAGGAGTGGGGACGTTGCAGTTGAGGAGCCGTTAAATGATTTCAACGGTGCTGGCTGCTTTAACAAGCCATAAAGCTTCTACCTGGGATAATCAGGGACAGAGACGGGACTGATCGGGAGCTGGTTGGAGCAGGAGACGCAAGGAGAGTCGGAGGAGTGGTGTGGGGAGGATCACTGAGGACGTCTGGATCCAGGTTTTCAGACGGAGGACACAGACACCCGTCGGATCGCTGAGGACATCGGGTTTCGTGTCTGTGTTGAGGATGCCTGCTCTGCGAATCTGTCAGGGCATCTGAAGGAAAGGTTTCGCATGACACAAAATCACTGTACAGGCCTGCAACGGAAAAAAAAGCTACGGTACCGAACTTGGTGTGTGTGTGTGTGTGTGTGGGTGTGAGTGAGTGTGGGCCCATGGGTGGATTTAGATTGAACTTGGTATTGTTTTTTATTTATATTTTTTGAGAAATGTATGGAGGTCGGTTAATGACCCATATTAGATATGTTCACTGAAAAAACAAACCGATTTGGTTATTTGATTCAAAGACATTTACAATTTTGGTAATTTGATTGCTTTCAGGTTAACTGAACAGTTCCTTCATTCTAAGTGAGTTCTTTATTAAAGATTTTTTTTTTTCATTTAGAAAGTTGTCTGGGCTTATTCTGGGTTAAGTGATAATGCTAATGTAATGGTTTGAGAGCAAAAGGAAAAGATTACTTTACCTTAGGTGAACCGGCTAGGTTTCTACCAGAAATCAACGAACCCAAGAAGACACCCCACCTGTTTTAGATTCTAGTGCAGTTACTAGACTGGGTAAGGGGGAGCTACAGTTGTGTTTAAAGATCCCCAGGCTCTAATATAGTCATTTTTAAGGATTGGTTGGAAGAGGCTTATTCAAAAATTAATCAAAAAGTTGTTTGTATTTGTGGGGATTTCAATATCAACCTGCTCAATCCAAAGAAGCATAACATGACAGAAGAATTTATTAGCACAATGTATAGCATGGGCTTATATCCTAAAATTACAAAACCTACCAGAATTCAGACACACTGTGCTACTTTAATTGACAATATATTTACCAACGATATTGAAAACAATGCAAGAAGCGGATTATTAATTAGTGATGTCAGTGACCACCTGCCAATCTTTGTAGTTTCTGAGGATAACTCTCAGAGATGTCAGCAAAAGACAAATTTGATCTATAAAAGGATAAAGTCCCAGGAAGCGATGAGAGCTCTGAGGGAGGATTTGGGGGCACAAAACTGGAGCAGCGTGTGTAGAGAAACTGAAGTTGACAAGGCATATGATACATTTTTAACAATATTTAATACAATATATAATCAGAACTGTCCAATTATTCTGTTGACTGTAAAGCAAAAACAAATAGATCAACCATGGATGAGTAAAGGACTACAGAACGCTTGTAAAAAGAAAAATAAACTGTATAAAGATATCTTAAATCAAAGAACAGAAGAGGCAGAATCTAAATATAAAAAATATAAAAATAAGTTAACAAATATTATTAGAAAAAGTCGGAAGGAATACTATAGTAAAAAGATAATTATATATAAAAATAATATAAAAAGAATATGGGACACACTAAACAATATTTTTTTTTAAATCAGTCAAGACAGCATAATTACCCAGAGTATTTTTTTGATAATAATAGTAAGATAGAAAATATGGGGAATATAGCCAATGGATTTAATAACTTTGTTAATATTGGGCCGAACCTGGCAAAACAAATACCGGATGCTTTGTCAGTGGACAACAGTACTAATAATTTGATTGAGCAAAATCCCTGTTCTATGTTCCTCACAGCAGTGGAAGAAATGGAGATCATAGATCTAGTAAATAAATGCGAAAGTAAAACATCAACTGATTATAATGATATTGATAGCAAGACAATGAAAAATATTATTGGGGTAATGTAAAACCACTTACTTATACTTGTAATTTATCATTTCTAACTGGAACATTTCCAAACCAGATGAAAATAGCTAAAGTGGTGCCACTGTTCAAGACTGGAGATAAACACAGCTTCACTAATTACAGGCCTGTTTCATTACTATCACAATTCTCAAAATACTAGAAAAATTGTTTAGTAAAAGATTGGATTTATTTTTGGATAAGTGTAAGATATTATCAGAAAGTCAGTATGGCTTTAGATCTAATAGATCAACTTCATTAGCATTAATGGACACTGTTGAGGAAATCACAAATGCTATAGATCATAAACATTTTGCTGTGGGAATTTTTTTGGATCTTCAGAAGGCCTTTGACACAATTGATCATAACATTTTAATTAACAAATTAGAACGGTACGGGATTAGGGGGATTGTTTTGAAGTGGTTATCAAGAGCCACAGGAAGCAATTTGTGAAAGTGGGACAGTTTTCGTCAACATACTTGGACATTGCTTGTGGTGTACCACAGGGTTCAATTTTGGGTCCAAAGTTATTTATTCTATATATTAATGATATTTGTAAGGTTTCAGAAATATTAAAGTTTGTAATGTTTGCTGATGACACAAATATTTTTTGTTCAGGGGAAAAATTAAATGAACTAATGGAAATACTTTCTGCAGAAATGTTTAAAGTAAAAAAATGGTTTGATAAAAATAAATTATCATTGAATTTAAGTAAAACAAAATACATGTTATTTGGGAATAACAAAGTAAACACCAAAATTGTGATGAATATTGATGGTGTAACTATTGAAAGGTTGAATCATTATAAATTTCTGGGTGTTATAAAGAATGATAAAATTAGTTGGAAACAATATATAAAACATATTCACAACAAAACTGTAAGAAGTATTTCCATATTAAATAAAGTGAAACAATTCCTGGATCGTAATATACTTCACATGTTATACTGTGCGCTGGTGCAACAATATTTGAATTATTGTGCAGAGGTCTGGGGCAACACTTATAAAACTAATCACCAATAATAATATTACAGAAGAAAGCCATCAGGATTATTAATAATGCGGGCTATAGAGATCATACTAACAACCTGTTTTTGAAATCACGAGTATTAAAGTTCACTGACCTTGTTCAATTTTTGACATTTTAAATAATATATAAAGCTAATGACAAACTACTCCCTGGTAATATACAAAAGTATTTCTCATAGAGATAAACAATATAATTTGAGAGAGGAATGGAATTTAAACTACCCGTCTGTGCAAATAACAGTAAAAAGTCAGTGCATCTCTGCTTGTGGAGTAAAATTATGGAATGGATTAAATAGTGATTTAAAGCAATGTCCAAGTATGACCCAATTTAAAAAAAATGGTACAAAAATATGGTCTTCATGAGGTACAGGGAGGAAGAGGGAGTTTGACTCAAAAAGATCCAATTAGTTGTGTGAGGGTGTAAGTGTACAAAAGAAAATGGGGTGTGTTGTAAGTATGTGTAGTGAATGTTAATCGCGGTGTGTGGTGGATAAATGGAAAAGGTATGTAGAACAATTTTGCATGGGCCATTTGACTATAGAGGAATTTTGAAAATTTATGATTAATTAGGAGAACGACATTGTTCATTTTGATCTTGAATAAATGGGAAAAGGGGGGTAGGATTTAATCAGCACTAGCTTCCTCCTACTCCTTTTCGAACATGATAATTTAATTTTTGTGTGATTTTATTTTTAATGTCTACAATGACTTTGTTATTATTACTATTGTTATAATAGTTATTTTTAGTTTTATTATAATGTTCGAAATAAAGATCTCATTCATTCATTCATCTCATGAATATGACTTCTAGTAATCGAGTAGCTAGCTGTGTCACCTAACTCTGTCATGTTGTGGGGCAAGAGTCTAACCCAGGACATGCAGAATCAGAGTCAGTCGGGTTGTTTGAAAAAAAAATAATATTTATTGGCAAAACAATGAACTAAGAGCGCACTGGAAAACCAGCGGGTGCAGAAACGGGAAGCAGCGTCTAGAGGGGAGAGGAACATGGGTGAGCATGGAAGTAGTAGAGTGGTAGGGGAATGGCGGACGGAGGGACTTACGGCTTAGAGAGACGAGACGTGTGTGGGAGGGGTGAGCCGGGGTAAGTCCAGGGAAAGAATGTAGAGCGGTTGAGGTGAATGGTGAAATTGGATCCGGACCGGGGTGGTTCTGGAGAGGGAGCGAGAGGTGGAGGAGATTGGGTCAGCACTTGGAGGAGGGTGAACCAGAAGACGAACCAGAGAATAATCCAAAACGGCGTCGGGGAAAACTCTGATGATTATCCAGACCTGAGGTGGGGTAAAATCCAAAAATAGAATTAATCCAAGTCACGAGAGAACAAGAGCAGAGATAAGCGAGGGCTAGAGACTACCAGTCAGTAGTTAATCATCCAGCGTTGAGTCTTCTTCTTCTTCAAGTTTATTGGCGGGTGGCAGTGGCGGCTGGCCACTAGAGGGCGATACGGCGCCACCCCCCCAGTTTTCCCCAGTGTTTTTGATTTTTATTTAAAAAAATAAATAAATAAAATTAACAATAATCACATATTCTAAGTTAATTGTGTGTTTTGTAGCAAAAACAAATCATTATATATATATATATGTATATCATTGGTGAGAAGCTCCCTGCCGAGCGGTGGAGGCGACAGAAAGATCGCCCAAACGGCAGTGAAGCAGCCAGCCAATTGCTGACAAGAAAATCAAACTCATAGGAATGGGAATGAATCCAATCAGCGTCGTCGATTTGGAAGCCCGAAGGGTGATAGAGCTACCGTCCAAGGCTGTTCGTTGGTGTTCGGGTTGAGCTCGACAGTCTCGACTACTGGAGCAAGGTATTTGGTGACACAGATGCAGTGATGGACGTGAGTGCGCCTACAACGAGCATGGATACCGGATCTCAGCAGCCACTGAATTCAGTTCGGTCTCTTCTCCAGTGTCACGGTTTGCCTCTGCAGTAACCCATTTGCAGGAATAAAGATCCTTTATCCAGAGTTCAAAAAAAAATTTAATAAACAAAACTTCCTCCACTGACTGTGGGAACCAAAAACCAAAACCAAACTCAATCCATACAAGTACAACTCAGCAAAGACAACTCCACACTGATGACTGGCAGCAGTGGCCTGAAATAGGGTGAGGGCAATCAAGATGATGTGGTTCAGCTGCAGCACTCCAGGAGGTTCACAGGGAAGGGGAGGATTCCTGAGAGGAGCTGCAGCTGACCTGAACAAAAACAACAGAGAAAAAGTTAAACACAAACACAAAAAGGGGCGAATCATAACATAACCCCCCCTCACAAAGTCCAGCTCTCAGACGGACGTCTCGGCTGGGTGGGGTGTTCCCGGTGAAACTGATCGATCAGATCACGGCTGAGGATGTGGCGTTCTGGGACCCATTGCCTGTCCGCCGGGCCGTAACCCACCCAGTCCACGAGGTATTGGACGCCCCTGCCCACTCTCCTCGAGGCCAAGAGCTTATTCACGCTGTAGACAGGACCGCCATCCACAATGCGGGGAGCTGGAGGGACCGCAGGTGGCGTCTGCAGGGGACAGAGTTTCTCAGGCTTCAGCTTGCTCACATGGAACACAGGGTGGACTCTCAGTGCCCGAGGGAGCTCCAACCTGACGGCTACTGGGTTGATGACCTTGGTGATGGGGAAGGGTCCGATGAATCGGGGCCGCATCTTCCTGGCACCCCCCTTCAGTGGCAGATCAGCCGAAGAGAGCCAAACCCTGTCACCCACCTTGTACTCCGGAGCAGCAGACCTCCGGCGGTTAGCCACGGAGGTGAACCGTTCCTGGTTCCGAACCAGTCGGGAACGGTACTCAGTCCATGTACGACGGCAGCGCCTCACGAATGCTGCAGGACCGGAGGTGGAAGCCGACCTCTCCTGATGGGGGAAGAGAGGCGGTTGGTACCCGTAGGCAGCCTGGAAGGGGGAGAAGCCAGTAGAATTAACCAGGGTGTTGTGCGAATACTCAGCCCAGGGGAGTTGAGAGGACCAAGTCTGGGGGTTCTTCAGGCACATAGCACGCAGGGTGGTCTCCAGATCCTGGTTAAAGCGCTCTACTTGACCATTTGTCTGAGGGTGGAAACCAGAGCTCAGACTGACCGTTATTCCAAGGAGTCTGCAGAACTCCTTCCAAAAAGCTGCAACAAACTGGGGTCCTCGATCCGAGGTGATGTTCTCCGGAAGTCCGTGCAGCCGAAAAACATGCCGCACCACCACCTCCGCCAGTTGCTGAGCCGATGGCAATCTCTGCAGGGGTATAGCATGCACCATCTTTGAGAACCTGTCCACTACAGTCAGGATCACAGTCTTACCCTTAGAGTTGGGTAGTCCAGTGATGAAGTCCATTGCAATGTGGGACCAAGGTCTGGAGGGAACAGGTAGAGGTTGCAGGAGTCCAGCCGGAGGAGTTCTGGGTGACTTGACGCTGGCACACACTGGGCAAGAGGAGACAAAAGCTCGAACGTCAGACGACACCGTAGGCCACCAGAACCGCTGCGCTACCAGGAAGGCAGTCCTGGTTACCCCAGGATGGCAGGCCAGGCGTGATGAATGCCCCCATTTCAACACCGCCGGGCGAAAACCTGGGGGAACAAACAAACAGTGCGGGGGGCATCCAGACGGAATGGTAGTGGGGTCTCGGACTGCAGCATTGATCCTGCGCTCCAAGGACCAACGAGAGACCCCAAGGACCAAGTTGGGCGGCACGATGAACGTGGACTCTGACTCCAAAGCCTCACCCTCCTGCTGGTACTGGCGGGACAGGGCATCAGGTTTAATGTTCTTACTGCCCGGACGGAAGGAGAGGTTGAAGTTAAACCTGTCAAAAAACAGAGCCCACCGTGCTTGGCGGGGGTTAAGGCGCTTGGCAGTCCGTACATACTCCAAGTTCTTATGGTTGGTCCACACCAAAAACGGCTGCTCAGCACCCTCCAACCAGTGGCGCCATTCTTCGAGTGCTAGCTTAACAGCTAGCAACTCTCTGTTCCCTATGTCGTAATTTCTCTCTGCAGGAGTGAGCTTGCAGGAGAAATACGCGCAGGGATGTACTTTATTATCAGACGCTCTCTGTGACAGCACAGCACCCACCCCTGACTCAGACGCATCAACCTCCACAATGAATTGCTTGGAGGTGTCAGGCTGGGTCAGGATAGGGGCCGCAGAGAACCGTCTTTTGAGCTCGGCAAAGGCCATGTCGGCAGCAGTGTCCCAGACAAAACGTACCTTAGCCGAGGTGAGTCTGTGGAGGGGTGCAGCCACGCCACTGAAACCTATGATGAAGCGCCTGTAGAAGTTGGCGAACCCCAGGAAAAGCGTTGAAGCTGCTTCCGACCAGTAGGTGTAGGCCACTCGAGAACCGCTTTGACCTTGTCACAGTCCATCTGTACCTCTCCAGGCGTGATCACATGCCCCAAGAACTTAGTCTTGGTGGTGTGAAACTCACACTTTTCAGCCTTACAGAAGAGCTGGTTCTCAAGTAGGCGCTGCAGAACGTCCCTGACGTGCTGCACATGTGTTTTACGGTCTGGGGAGAAAATTAAAATGTCATCCAGATAGACGTACACAAATCTGTTAATCATGTCCTTCAACACATCATTAATAAAACACTGAAACACAGCTGGTGCGTTTGTCAGTCCAAAAGGCATCACCAGGTATTCAAAATGGCCGCACGGGGTGTTGAAGGCAGTTTTCCACTCATCCCCCTCCCGTATGCGCACCAGATGATAAGCGTTCCGTAGATCCAGCTTAGTGAACACCCGAGCCCCTCTAATCTGGTCAAAGGCAGACTGCAAGAGAGGCAGGGGGTAAGTGTTACGAACCGTGACGCTATTCAGACCCCTGTAGTCAATACACGGCCGTAAACCCCCATCCTTCTTGCCCACAAAGAAAAACCCTGCCCCCGCAGGTGATGAGGATGGCCGAATAATGCCTGCCTGTAAGCCCTCCTGAATGTATTCCTCCATGGCTGTTGTCTCAGGGATGGACAGAGGATAGAGACGGCCTTTAGGAGGTTGAGCACCAGGAAGGAGGTCCACAGTAAAGCCCTGCGCGGGACTGTTTTCTTCATCCCGCTCCTGCCCGCTCCCGCTGAATTTCTGACCATTACCGCCCGCAACCGCAATGTGTGTGTTACACTCCCGCCCGCACCCGCAGTGTGCATGTCCACTCCCGCCCGCAACCGCAACGTGTATGTTACACTCCCGCCTGCACCCGCAGTGTGCATGTCCACTCCCGTCCGCAACCGCAAAACCTGGAGAAATTATTACCTCACAATAAAAGAGATGTATTGAGTTTGTGTCCTCTCTGGTTCTGGAGAAAACATGTCATTTTATTGGATACGGAAACCACATGAATCCTTGTTTCGTTTCTCAGGCCTGCACGTCTTGGTCAGGATTAACCATTTAACGCCGATGCGTCACCAGGATCACCGGTGACACCTCGGCGCATGCGATTTCAAATAACTCCTCACTACTTAAATTATAAAATTCTTAAAAAAAAATAATAATAAAGGAGCTACTGTGTGGTGCTTAAAGGAAAATCAAGGCCGTTTCATATTCTATTCTCCTCTGTAATCACGCAGTGATCGAGGCCTCTTTTCTAAGAGACCTGAATGAGAAATATTGACACAATCGGCATATAGACAACACAGCGCAGTGACTTTTAATAACTTCGTTTTTATACATGTGTATAAAAAATTAACACAATCACATTGTACATAAAATAGACCGCTTTGCAAAACAAGTACCGTATAAACATGAAAAACAGCAGATTTAAAGTTTTTTGCCATATGTTGCAGGTGTTCTGTTTGAAAAAATAAAATAAAATAAAAACGTTCAAACTTAGGCATGCCGCACAGTAACACAGGCACCTAATTAACAAATAGCAACAGATTGAGTGGCTCAAATAACACTAATAGATAACAAAGATAACTTATAAAAACCAAAAAATTAAATTTACTGATTAATCACTTGGTTGGAATATTGCTGTGAAGGAAGAGAATGTGGCTGACCGACTGCGGTCCCAATCCTGTGCGTCTCTCTTCCAAGATGCGCCCACAGACACTGAATGCGCGCTCTGAAGGCGCACTGGAAGCAGGGATACTGAAAATGAAACGCGCCAGCTTTGAGAGCGCTTGGAAGCGCTCTTTGTTGAACTTCCACCATTGAAGCACGTTGTTTGGGTCTGGGTTGTCAGAGAGCCGGCAGGTGAGATATTCAGAAATTTCATCATCGACCGACTTTGGCGCTGATGCAAATGACGCGTCATCTTCCCAGTCTGCGAATCGTTCTGTGCTTTGCTTTTTGGCTGGTGGTGGCTCATCCTCTGCTGTGGCTGGGACCAGGTCAAACTGCATCTTCTGAATAATATCCTTTGCGCCTTTAAAAAAGGATTTTATTCATATATTAATTAATATTTATTTAAAAAATGGCTTGTGTCATTCATTTAGCTATTATGCCTCTCATTCATTCTTATTTCTCCTTCTATTTTTAAAATTCATTTTAAATATAATTTTAATTATAACTGCATTGCATGCCATTTTCTGTTTTTATAAAAAGCTAGGCAGCATACCTTTAATTACATCTTCTCTTGCGTCTGAGGGCAGCATCCGTAGCAGTCGCATTTTAGGAGTCAGCAGTGTTGCAATCCTGTACATCATGTGGAGAGGGGATGCAGATGTGTCACTGGTGCCCATAAGTTCTTCCAGACGTGAGGCACACACACTGGCGACTTTAGAGAGCAAGGGCTCGTGGGATGCAGCTTGGCAGTGTTCAATGAGTCTCACAGACCACGGCAGTGGAAGTGATGCGCTGGGAGAGGAGTTGTCGGATTCTAGGTCATTAGTAGCATCCTTAAATAACTTAAGAAATGCAACTACTGTTTTCAGAGTGTTTCCATTGATCTGCACAATTCTTTCATATTGGTTATTGCTCAGCAGTAATGTGGAGATTTCCTCATGCTGTTGAAGTATGGAATCCAACATGTCATAATTTGAATTCCATCGGGTCTCGACTGACTGCTTGAGAGATTTTTTCAAGTTGTTTTGCAGACCTGAATGTTTGAAATATTTCACCAGTTTTTTTGCATTGGTCAACAGTTCAGACAGCTCAGCAGTTTCATCCAACACACCTGGTGAAAATGCACTAGACAGAGTGACGTTCAGGATGTGCGCGTTGCAGTTCAGCCTTGTGTATCCACGCAGGGCAGCAACTATGTTGGCTCCACGGTCGGTAACAAACACAACACGGCCAGACAGGAGTGTCGCATCTATTCCAAACTCACGGAGTTTCTGGAAGAGCAGGTTCCTGATATTCTCCCCTGTTTTTGACACACCGCTCTCGAACGGAGCAGCAAATAACACCCTGGAAACTAGGTTGAAGTCGTTGTTTGCATAATGGATGGTGCCGGATATAAATGACGTTTTATGATAATCCTCCGTCCAGATATCTGTTGTGATGGCGCATCCGTACGTTTCAATGATGGGCCTTATCTCCGCTGCCACTGACGCCTGCAGCGCTGTTGCTCGCCCCTCGACATGTCTGGATACAGTGGTTGGATGAGGCAAAATATCTTTTACATCAAATTTGCCATATTTAGCGGCAACATTAACAAAATGTTGCGCTATGTCAACAAAGCCTTTCCCGGCAACAAAATCATACGGCCGTATGTCTGCGCAGCACACTTCCACACATTTCTCAGCAGTTTCTTGTTTAATTTGTGCAGGGAGAAGTGGTTTATCCTTGAAAAGCAGCTTACTTTGACCGGGGAGAACAGAGCAGGAGTGCCGCCTCAACCCAGAGGTGCCGGATTTGTGTCCGTTGTAGACGAGTATTTTCGCGCATTTGTCGCAACTGACAAAGTCCAATTCGTTTCCAGCTTTGTCACAAACAATTGAGAAACTCCTCCAAATGTCTGACTTGCCTTGCTTGATTTTCGTGTCATAAAGACCTTGTTTTAGCTTCCTTTCAACGTCAGTTGCCGACTCCATCATGCTTATCCCGATCCCGCACTGTTTTTTTTAACCGACCGTTCCCGCCCGCAGCAAAATTCAAACCGCCCGCTCCCGCGAGATTTGTGTTGGGTCCCGCGGGACCCGGCGGGACCCAATCCCAATGCAGCCCTCTAGTCCACAGCACAGTCGTAAGGACGGTGAGGGGGCAGGTTCTTAGCACGAACCTTACTGAACACCGCAGCCAAGTCTGTATACTCGGGGGGAACATTACTGATGTCAGGTGGTTCCAAGGGAGGCTGGCTAGAAACAGGGCGAACAGGAGCAGCAGACAAACAGTTCAATAAACAAAAAGGACTCCACGTCAACACGCGGCCAGAAACCCAGTCAATATGGGGACAGTGTTTGCTTAGCCAGGGGTAACCCAGGATCACAGGAGGCACTAAAGAGTCAACCACAAAAAAACACATCCGCTCTGTGTGGTTCCCAGAGACCGTCACAGTGACAGGAACAGTGCGTGCAGTCACCTTGTGGATAAGGGAACCATTTACAGCATGGATGGACAATGCAGGAAACACCTCCTTGACTGGAATCAAAAGTTCGCTTACCACTGCCTGGGACATCAGATCCCCATCAGAGCCGGAGTCAATAAGGGTGACATATTCACCGTGTTTCGTCCCATATGTCAACCGCACACTGGTGGGCGGTCGTGAGGGCGGAGAAAAGGATGACACCCGACCCGCTAGCTGCATGGGCTCCGAGGGCGGGGCGTCACTGCCCAGGTGAGAAACACTCACAGAAATCGAGTGAGGACGAGGTGAAGAAGTCAGTGGGCGGAGTTCATCATGAAGGCTCTCCATCCTCCGCCGATCGATGCGTACAGCCAGATCGATAAGATCCTCCAGCTCCTCAGGAACCTCCCTCGCGGCTAGCTCGTCCTTGAGCTCGCTGGAGAGCCCCTGAAGGAAGATGTCGACCAGTGCATCATCAGGCCAGCGGGAGCTTGCCGCCAGCGTCCGGAACTGTACTGCATAGGACGCCACGCTGTCATCTCCTTGTTTGAGCCGGAGCAGCTCAGAAGCAGCCGCGCGGTGCGGTGTTGAGGGATCAAACACCACGAGGAGTTGAGTGGAAAAGGCCCGGAAGGAACGAACCACCTCCGCTCCACGATCCCACTCAGCCAGCCCCCACCTCTTGGCTCTGCCCTTCAGGAAACTCAAGGCAAAAGCCACCTTGCTCTGCTCCGAGGGGAATTCGCTTGGATTAAAGTCAAAATGGAGCCGGCAGGAGGTGAGGAATGGTCGACAATCCTCTGCGGTACCAGAAAAAGTTTCAGGACGACCCAAACGAACCTGTCGAGGGGGAGCAGGCGCTTGCTCCAGTCTGGCTACACGTCCATGCAACTGCTGCAACCCTGACATGCAGCTGCGGAGCTCCTGGGTCAGAACAGGAAGGCTGGCTTCTCCTGCAGCACCCTCACTAGAGGCAGGTAAGGAAGGGTCTTGTCTCTGAGTTCTTCCTGCTGGGTCAGACATCTTGGTGGAGTTGTAATGTCACGGTTTGCCTCTGCAGTAACCCATTTGCAGGAATAAAGATCCTTTATCCAGAGTTCAAAAAAAGATTTAATAAACAAAACTTCCTCCACTGACTGTGGGAACCAAAAACCAAAACCAAACTCAATCCATACAAGTACAACTCAGCAAAGACAACTCCACACTGATGACTGGCAGCAGTGGCCTGAAGTAGGGTGAGGGCAATCAAGATGATGTGGTTCAGCTGCAGCACTCCAGGAGGTTCACAGGGAAGGGGAGGATTCCTGAGAGGAGCTGCAGCTGACCTGAACAAAAACAACAGAGAAAAAGTTAAACAGAAACACAAAAAGGGGCGAATCATAACACTCCAGTATCCGTTCGAGAGGAGAACAATGGTTGAAAAACGTAATGTCAAAGAGCTTGGACCAGATCAGCCCGAAGTAAAGATAAGCCAGCAGGACAAGGAGAAGGGTAAACTGTACACACGAGGCTTCTCCCAAAATTGGTACACCAGGAAGGCTTGGCTAGCTGGATGCAATCACGCTAATGCTTTTTGCTTTCTGTGTTTGTTATTCAAAACGACTGGGACAGATAAGGCATGGATTGTGTCAGGAGTTACAGACATGAAACATTTTTCTGAGAAGGTGAAGAAACACGAGTCATCCTGGGCACACATGGACAACACGGTGAGCCATGCTAGGCAGAGCTAACATTGCCATGCAGCTCGACGAGGGAAACGGAAGAAACGGAGGACGTTTGGCCAGGGAGAACAGCAGCTGAGTGCAGAGGTAAGTTGTACATTACATTTCTGTGAACAAGACAATCAGAATCAGAAATCCTTGGTTGTCCCACAAACCGGGACATTTGTTTAATAACATGTACATTGTTTAATGTGCAATAACTGTAAAAACTCATTTCAACACACATACTTATTATACATATTTAATCGTGTAAATGTGTATTTCATGTACATTTGTACATACATATATCTGATTCCATTTTACTTGTTACACTTCTGCTGAAGCAAACAAATTTCCCAGCTTTTGGGACAATAAAACATTTCTGATTCTCGATGAGATGTTTTTACATTTGAAGTAAAAACATCTCATTGAGAATCAGAAATGTTTTAGTGTCCCAAAAAGTGGGAAATATGACATTTGTAAGAGGATACTGATGACATTATTTCCTATGAAAGTGTTTCCTATGTACTTATCTGTTGTTTTTTATTTATCATATGACAGGTTTGTGACACCATCCTGAGCCATGCAAAAGAGCAATTTCCAGTGTGCTTTTTGTTTTTTATTAAACATGTGTTTTTTTAAATTCAAATATTCTATGTTCTTAGCTGTGTGTGCTATATCTGATCAGTGGTGGTTAAGAGTTTGGACCCTGTGTATTAAATTACACTAGTTTTTCCGTGCTCTGTATAAAAGTAGGAAATTACTTCATTAGAAAAAATATATGCATTTTGTTGACTAAAATTGCTTATTTTTATCGACTAAAATTACTTGTTATTTTCGTCGACTAAAATGGGACTAAAACTAAAATAAATCTAATGACTAAAATTGGACTAAGACTAAAATTAATTTTTAGCCAAAAGACTAAGACTAAAATAAAATTAAAATTTCCTGTCAAAATTAACACTGCATGTTATGTGTTTATTAGTCCCATTCTGAACACTCAGGTGTGTTTTATTCTGTTCCAGCAGGTGGCGCTAGTGCACCTTTACGCTGGTCACCGACCACCAGAAGAAGCAAAAACCAGAAGCTGCTAGCAGAGCTAGCTTGTTGTTGTTCTGGTGTGTGAGGAGAATATTTGAGGCTCTGCAGTAAAAATGTCTTCACTTCAGTCTCTGGGAGAGTTGATCAGCTAAAGCGACTAACTGCTGCTGCTGCAGAAATCTTCTCACCAGGCTGTGGAAACTTTCTTCTCCTCAACAACTTGGTGGAGTTCTTTCCAGAACCAGAGAAGATATTCTGCGGTCGTCGTGACAATCGGAGCTCCAGAATCAGGTTGTGGGTCAGAAAAGTTTTTCTCTAGACTTCCTGCCCTCTGGATCTGCTGCTGTTCCTTTGCCCAGAACCAAAGCGTTGGCTCTTTAATCTACTGCGTTGTTCTGAAGCAGCATCTTAATCAGCTCTCCTGCTTTGTTTCTATTGCAGCTGTTAGCTAAACACGGCTAAAGAAAACCTGCTACCACTTCAGGATCATCCATCAGCTGGGACTGATTCATCGTGTGTTCTTCACCACCTGGACCTGGACAGCATGCACACAGGTAGGTCTGCCACCTTTCAGATATGTAAATAAGTAAATGAGTTGGAGGAGTGGTTTTTCTCTTAGACAGCTGTGTTATTCACACAGGTGTGAAACATCTGTAAAAGCCAGATCTGGTGCAGGAAAGTGGCTGAACAGGAAGTGGGGATACACTTTGCCTTCTGCGGTTGTAAGTGATGATAATAATAATAATAATAACAATAATAATAATACATTAAACTTGTATAGCGCTTTTTAGGTCAGTCAAAGAGGCTTCACAAAAAAATGCAAGAAACACATAATAAAACAACATGAAACATAGTAAACAGACTGGGGGATGCTGTGTTGATCTTAAGAGAAGGCCAGTTTAAAGAAGTGGGTTTTAAGCAGTGACTTAAAAGTAGAAAGAGAGACGGCATTCCTGATGTTTAGTGGGAGAGAGTTCCAAAGTGTGGGGGCATCGGCTGCAAAGGCTCCATCCCCCGTGGTGCCATGTTTTGTTCTGAAAGGGGAAAGGAGGTTGGAGTCAGCAGAACGGAGGTGCCGGGAAGGAGAATGGCGATGGACTGATTATGTTTTTGATTTAAAAGTTGTGAAACTATTCAGTATTTCCGTGCTGCAATAAATGGTCTGCAGCGCTAAAGACAAAAACAAAATGCTTACTACAGCCTCCACATGTGACTCCAGAGTGCAGTCGCTAAGTCAACATGCAGCTCAGTGAATTTAATGTCCTAGTCGAGTGGGTGGTGGTCTTATGGAAACATGAGAGCAAGTCAAATTGCAACTTTAAGAGCACTCTGAGCAACAGTTGTTTTTCTACACATCTGTTTTTGATTCACTGCACTACAGACAGGAAAATATCTCAGCTACCATAGCTGTAGATCACACTGGATAACTTCCTGTGGTTGCATTTATTTGACTTATTTTATTTTACTTATATTTTACCGCCTCTTGCATGAGCTGTCTTTAGTCCATTTCCAATACAAATACAGACAGAAGGACAATATGGGACCAGCTCAGTGGCCTTGTGGTAGTGTCCTCCCTGGGACTGAGATCAGGTTCCATTCTCGGTCGGGTCATACCAAAGACTTTAAAAATGGGTCCCAATGCCTCCCTGCTTGACACTCAGCTTTAAGGGGTTGGATTGGGGGTAAAACCACCAAATAGTTCCCGAGCCCAGCCACTGCTGCATCTCACCACTCCCCTCCAATGAGATCACCAGTATGAGATGATGACTGTGGGACTTTCTCCATTTTCTTCTTCTTTAATGCGTTGCATCACCACCTGGTATCAGAACAGGACTCAGTATTGGAAGATAATCAAAAATCAAACAACTTGGATTCAGATCAGGGGCAAAAATGTGGTTGTAACATAAGTCAGCTTTAAAAACTAAAACAACTGTTTATGAAATAACATTACCTTAATTAATGACATATTTTCCTAGTTTACATTATGTTGTTTGAAACCAAGGCTCTCATTATCTGAACTTTTTAACTTGCTGGATCGTGAATCTGTTTAAAAATGTTGCTCTATATGTGCCCCTTTTTTAACTTTGACCACCCGCCCCTTCAAAGGTCTCTGCACGGCCCTGCTCTATCTGCTTCCTTTACAGCACCTGCTGAGCTCATTTAAAGGAGTCTCCTACCATCTTCACACGGATGACATCCAACTGTACATCTCCTTTAAGCCCCATGAGATGTCTAAGCTGCAGCTGTTACTCTCCTGCTTACCCCTTCTTTCCACCGGAGCCGTCAGCAGCACGTTACTGCAGCAGCAAGTCATAGCTGCTGATAGGAACCGCTGTGGTCAACAGAACCTTTTCCACCGGAGCCGTCAGCAGCGCGAGTCGGTCACGTCTCAGGAGCAGCATGTCGCGGCCCTTACGTGCTGGTTCTATTTTCTACGCGCGACACCTCTGAAACGGGTCAAGTTCGACAGTTTTGGGGAAGGAAAGACAGGAAATCGGACGCAGGAACGGAGCGAAGCTCCCGAGATTTTCAGAATAAAGAAACGTACTGCCTTCCGGTTGCTTTACTTTAAAAAAAGTTACTAACTGTGCGGCCCCGTGAGAAGTTATCACCTAGCTAGCGGTCTCCTTTGTTTTTCAGGTCCGTATTGGCGATTATAAAACGGACAGAACGTAAAACACAAACATTTTGGAGCCATGTTGTAGTTTTCTCCTGCTTGTTGTTGTGTTTACTGACGAAGTCACTCGTGTGACTTCGTGCTCTGTCGGTGACAGCTGCTCCCCTGCTGCTTCACGTCTCGTGGGAAGGGCCAAGCAGCAGCTTACGCGAGTATGACGTGCTGCTGCAGTAACGTGCTGCTGACGGCTCCGGTGGAAAGAGGGGCTTAGACTCTTATCAAAACCTGGATGGCTGGGAGCTTTCTACAGCTGAATGAAGATAAGACTGAGATCCTCATCTGTGCCCCAGACAAGCTGGTTCCCAAAGTCAGAGACTCTCTTGGTCAGCTTGCTTCTCACACCAAACCTTCTGTCAGGAATCTTGGTGTGACCTTTGACCCAGGTCTCACCCTGGATTCTCATGTCGGTTCTCTTGTTCGCTCTTCCTTCTTCCATCTCAGGGACATTGCTAAGCTGAGTCCCATTCTGTCCCACTCTGAACTTGAGACAGTTCTCCACACCTTCATCTCCTCACGCTTAGACTACTGTAACTCTCTTTTCACGTGTCTGAGCAGAACCTCCCTGAACCGTCTACTAGTGTTGTCAAAAAAATCGATACCTAGATATAAATCGATACTAAAAGTGGTATCTAAATTATATATACCATCCCTGTGGTATCGATATTATGGACTATTATACACAGGAATGTAGTTTTGTTTTTTTAACAGCGGCACCGGCGCAGATCCAAATCTGTCAGAGTTAGTGTCCTCAACATTTACCAAGTGGTTCCGCCTTAATGTGGTACTGCAGGGCTGAGCGCTAGAGTTGTAACCTGAGACAGAACTGGAACCGAATCAGCCCGACCGGTTCTGTTGGATTTGGGCCGTGAATTATGTTAACTGAGTGGGTTGTCATGCAGCGCGCTCCGCTCGCTCGCACAGCAGCTGAGAGAGAGACTGTCTGCTCACACAAGAGAGAGGATCGGAGGACGCTCCTCCAAACCGATGCTCCAATCACGCGTTATCATTTTCATAATTTAATTATTATTTCTCCTGGAAGCGCTCAGTCAGGCCGAGTGTTGTGATGCCGGGAGATCCGGTCTCGGGGGAGGGGGCGGGGTCAATGACAGCGGCTGCAGCGTAATCATCTGTCTCTTTTATTTAGGGACACGGAGAAGTTAAAAGGAGAGAGAAATAGAAGTTCTTGTTCCACTTTATTCTTTTGTTTCATGATGATAAACTGATGTTAAATTCAGCTTAAAGAGAAACTGGGAGGAAGCATTGGTTCATTTTAAGTTACAGGAGATCTTGTTTCCTATCTGCTCCTCCAGAGACAGCATGGACATGAGGGTTACATGTAGGGCTGCAACTAACGATTATTTTCATAATCGATTAATCTGTCGATTATTTTTTCGATTAATCGATTAATCGGTTTGTTATTGTTTAGCTATTTAACCTATACAAGTGATGAATACATTTCAGTTAAGAAAAAGAAAAACATAAGAGAATTGTGCAGTTGACTGCAATCTATTTTATTGCACATGACCACAGTCAGCAGTGTAAAATGAGCTAAACAGTGCAAAATATCAGTCCAGAATAATTTTTTGGCATCAAAATATAAGAGGTAAATTCCATAAAAAATAATGTAGAATCTGGAATAGAGTTTGTAAGTGGTATGCATTGCTGTGGGTGAGTGTCTTGTTCCCCATGTAGTTGTCCATCGTTGCTTGTTTTTTTCTGCATAAGAAACACAAATAAACTGAATTAAGTACACATATAAAATAAAGCAGCACACACACTACAACACTAAATCAATATTACATTATTTGAATTAATTAACAATATACAGTGATCATTTATTTTGACAAAAATGTGTTGTGAGGCGTTTTACAGCGTTAGATAGTAAAACAGCCTTTTAATAGTTAAAAAAAGGACTTTCTGAATTTCTCCTGTATTTAAAAATTGAAAGTACAACTATGCCGCGTTATATTCACCTGGACACAGCTCGTCTGTATATTTTTCTCCGCGGAGTTGTCCTTTTTTAAATGAGGAACACAGTTATGGGTTTGTGCCGTTTTTCTCTTAACGAGAACATTCTTATAAACAGACGTGCTAAATTTGGCAAGCGCATGATTCACAACACAGAGGAGATTCACGATTGCATCTAGTCAATCAGAAGTAGAACACCGTAAACTGACGCGGCAAAGAAAAAAAAAAAACATGTTTAACATCCACTATAACGAACTCAGCTAACACTAAGTCCCAAATGTGATCTGCGTTAGCTTGTTTATTTTCTGTTACTTACCGGACATTCCTCTGCTGCATCAGCCCCCACGTTTTCGTCTCAAATGTTCACTTAGGGATGTCGTGCTTCCGTCGTGCCATGGTTTTTGCATATTTTGTAGGTCACCGGTCTTTTCAAGGCATCTAGTGAAGTGCTCCCATACTCGTGAGGTTTTTGTCCGGGGTTTCTCTTGTTTTGTCGCTTCTATTTTTCTTCCGTATTTGTTGTTGATCCGCCATCTCTCACAGCAAGATGCGCGTCAGTAACGTGATACGTCATGAAAACCGAGGGCACTTATTGGCTAATTTCTTCTTCTACGGCCCCACTGGTAGATCAGTGGCTCATTACTGCCACACACTGGCGGCAAATTTAACAGATTGTAACCGATGTTAGATTGTGGTAAAAAATAGACTTTATGCGGTAAAATATGATTATTAAACAACTAATCGATGACTAAAAAAGTTGTTAACTATTTTAATAATCGATTATAATCGATTAAATCGATTAGTTGTTTCAGCTCTAGTTACATGGTGAGGATGACACAGGACAGGTTAGTGGAAAGGTTTGTAGTTAGCTGGTTAGTGAAAGAGATCCATCAGCTGGGTAATTTAATCCTAATCCAGCCCACAGCCTTCTACTGGTCTTATTATCAGAAAGAATAAAACACACATCTTAAATATTATTGAAAGTGTAGAATTTGTTTGATGTTTTATTATTTTCTGCATCAAACAGAACTTGATTCATTCTCCCAACATTTCAGAAATGAACCACTGGGTTCAAATAAAATAACAAACTAAGTCAAACATTTCATTTGGTGTTATTTCTGACACCCTTCAACTGTGGCATAAATATCTGACTCTAAAGCTGCTCAGAGACATTAACACTCATATATGAACCCATTATGTATTTTATTATTACATTATGTTGTGTCCTGTGGGTTTTCAGTACTTTTTTAGATTTTGTGAGATTTTGTAAAGCGTGTTTTTCTCAGCCTGAGGCGTGGTGTTGAACGAGGAAACAGATTGTTTTACTTAAATCTTCTTAAATGTTTAAATGTTTTGTCCTAACCTGTTGGGAATGGAGAGATTTTGAGGGCTGGCAGGTTGTATCAATTACGTTTTTGATAATAAAAGAAAAAGCAATTATCTGACATCTTCTATTTATCAATGAAAACAAATCAATATGAAATAATCGTGATGCATCGGGATATCGAATCGAATTGAATTGTTGACCCAATTATCATAATTGAATCAGTTCAGTTCAGTTCAGTTCACTTTATTTCAAACATATACATTCACCAACATTTCATAAAAATCATTCCACGCAATTGTTTGAAAAGGAGTAGGGAGAAGTGTATACTTATTTAACCCTACCCCCTCAGGTTTACATCCTCATCATCAAAATGTAAACAACAAAACAGTTACAATGCCTTCAAAAAAAAACCACAAAAACAAACAAAAAAAAGCAATAATAATAAATAAATTAAATTCTCATGTTCAACTATAACTATATTTAGATTTTCTAATTTGTAGAAGAGATTAAACATCAGTTTGCATGCCGTCCTGGGTTAATTGCATTTTCTTCAGTCTTATACTTATTTAACATTTCTTTTTTGAGTTTTATTTTAAACTGGTTTACATTACTACTATCCTTTATTTCTTCTGTTAACTCATTCCAGAATTTAACGCCCGCTATTGAAATAGACATCCTTTTCAATGTTGTTCTTACTCTTTGTACTTTTAAATTCCACTTCCCTCTAAAATTATACCTCCCTTCTCTTTCTAAGAACCATTTACTTATTTGAATTGGGAGCATCCCTTTCCTTACCTTATATATTATTTGCACTGTTTTAAACTTGACCAGGTCCTGGAATTTTAAAGCTTGCGTCTTAATAAAGAGTGCGTTTGTGTGAGCCCTATACCCCTCCTGATTTATTAGTCTAATAGCCCTTTTCTGCATTATGATTATAGTCTGAATATTACTTTTATATGTGTTTCCCCAAACTTCTACACAATAACTCATGTATGGTAATATGAAAGCACAATATAACATATATAATGTTTTCCTATCCAGAAAATGTTTCACTTTCCCCAAGACAGCAATGCCCCGTGCTAACTTTCCCCTCACATAAGTGATGTGTGATTTCCAACAGGCCTTATGATCAATGATCACACCAAGAAATTTTATGGTATTAACCCTTTCTAGATATACATTATCAACACAAATTTCAATGTTAATATCTTTCTTATGGTTTCCGAATAACATAAATTTTGTTTTATTTAAATTTAAGGACAATTTGTTTCTATCAAACCACGTCTTTAATATCTTTAACTCCTGTGTGATCACCTCCACAACCTGTTGAAATTCCCCACTTGAACAAAGTATATTGGTATCATCTGCAAAAATTACAAACTTTAGGATCTTCGATACTTTACAAATATCATTTATATACATTATAAACAATTTTGGTCCCAATACTGATCCTTGAGGTACTCCACATTCAATATCCATCAATTTAGATTTAAACTCATTTATTTGTACATATTGCTGTCGATTCATCACATAGCTTTTTATCCAATCCAATACCACACCCCTAAACCCATATTTCTCCAGTTTGATTATTAAAATTTTGTGGTCAACAGTATCAAATGCTTTTTTTAGATCTAGAAAAACTCCCAAGTGCATACTTCTTGTTATCCATACATTCAGTTATTTCTTCCATTAAATCCATCAATGCCAAAACTGTTGATCTGTTATTTCTAAACCCATACTGGCAATTTGCCAACAGATCATGCTTTTCCACAAAGTTATCAAGTCTTTTTAGAAATAGTTTTTCCAGTATTTTAGAAAACTGGCAGAGTACTGACACTGGTCTATAATTTGTAAAACAATGCTTTTCACCTGATTTATAAATGGGAATAATTTTTGCTACTTTCATTTTTTGTGGAAAAACCCCTTCCTGGAAAGACAAATTAAAAATATATTGTAGCGGTTTTACAATACCATCAATTACTCTCTTTACTGTTAACATATCAATATCATGGAAGTCAGTACTTGTTTTGTTCTTAAGTCCACTGACAATATCATATATCTCCTTCTCTTCCACTGCTCTTAAAAACATTGAACTTGCATTCCTTTCAATGTGTCCTCCAGTCTCCTTTTCTATCATATCAACCTTTATTTCTGCGGCTAGTTTTGGCCCTATATGTACAAAAAAATCATTAAATCCATCTACTACTTCGTTCATTTTACTAATAGTATTTGTCCCTTCCATAAAATACCCAGGGTAGTCATTAGTCCTTGGTGCATTTTTTATTATACTATTCAATACATTCCATATCCCTTTCATGCTATCTTTATTATCTTCTAACTTTTTGATGAAGTATTCTTTTTTACAAGTTCTCATTATGTTAGTTAATTTATTTTTATACTTTTTATATTTCTTTTCAGATTCTGTAGTTCTCTTTTTAATGAATTCTCTATATAAGCTGTTCTTTTTTTTACAGGCATTTTGCAGTCCCTTCGTCATCCATGGTCTTCCTGTATATTTGTCTTTCCTGTTGACTTCAATAAGTAGGCTATTTTTCTCTAATAAGGCCATGAATATACTTAAGAATGCCTCATAGGCTTTATTGACATCCTTATATTTATATACAATAGTCCAATCTTGTTTTATTAACTCATTTTTGAGACACTGCATTGCCTTTTCTGTTCTAATTGTTTTATATATCATCTTACCTACATTTCTATGAACTTTATAGCAACAGTCATAAGTTACAAAGACTGGTAAGTGGTCACTTATATCATTTATCAATATCCCGGCTTTTATATTTTCTTCCATTACATTTGTAAAAATATTATCTAATAGAGTTGCACCATGAGTGGTTATTCTCGTTGGTCTTGTTATCAGGGGAAATAATCCCATACAATACATTGACTCAATAAATTCTTCAGTACTCTTATTATGATTTGGGTTCAGTAAATCAATATTAAAGTCTCCACAAATAAAAATTCTTTTCTGATTCAGATTTGTGTACAAGTCCTCCATAATGTCCTTAAAAGTCTCAATCTTTGATCCTGGCGTTCTATATATGCAACTAACAATGATATTTTTCTGTTTGTTCATATTTATTTCCACTGTTATACATTCCATCACTCCATCTACCACCCTTGTCATTCTACTAATTTTTTCAAACCTTAAATTTTTATCAACATAGAGTGCCACCCCACCTCCTTTTTTATTTGTCCTATTTAGATGGAGGAGCTCATATCCCTCCATCTCAAAATCCTCTTCTTTTCCAGTGTTTATCCAAGTCTCTGATATTGCTATCACATCAAATGGTTGATTAAACTGTGCTATATATGCTTTATTAAAATGAAAGTTTGCATATAGACTTCTACTATTGAAATGAACCATAGTTATATTCTTACCCCCCTCTATGTTCCTATTAAATTGTTCCATTGTATAATAATTACAGTCCTTTAACATTTTAGTAAAAAAATTACAGTCAGGATCTATATTGCTATCATACCCCAATGTCCCAGTTTCAGCATCCATTTGATTTGTTACTTGAAATCTGTCAGCCATCTGACTTTGTTATATATCTTATCCACACACCATCACCTCTATCAACACTTCGTCTAGGCCTAGTACTATCCTATTTGACAATTCATTAAAAGTACCATCAACCATCCCCATGCTTTGCCTTACATTTATCAGCCATATTTTTCCAGTTCCATCAGCTCTTTAATGACCAAGACCTTTGCCTGCTCCGGTGTTCCATTTAACTTAATGAACACCTTACAATCTGATGTCCAGGTTGACTGTATTTTCTTCTGTTTTCTTAATAATCCCGCTTGTCTTGCAATATCTGCATTTTTCTTGGTTAGATGTTCATTAACATACACATTCGTTCCTTTCAACTTTCTTCCTTGCTTCAGTAGTTCTTTTTTCTGCTTCCTATTCACAAATCTTATAATAATGGCAGGTTTTTGATTCTTGTTTTTCCTTGGAAGAGTATGGCACCCCTCAATGTCCCTACTATCCATTTCAATACCTTTACTATTGAAAAATGCTATTACCTGCTCTTCCAGGGAGCGCAACTCTTGCTCAGGCGGCTCCCCTCTCTCTTCAGCTGCTGCCCGTGCATATGTCTGGTGCTTGGTTTCCAGACCCGTTACTATTACATCAGATATCCTTGAATATTGTTCCAATTCTGCCACTCGTACTTCCAACATATTAATCTTCTTGTCCTTTTCCTCACTTTGCCTTCTTAATTCTTTAATATCCTCAATTAAATTGATGATCAGTTTTTGTTGTTTTGCAATGGTTGTAATCTCTTCTGACATAAAGTTCAAAGATTTCTTTATGTCCTCCAGTTCTTCCTCATTGATATTACCTCTTTTAGGCGGCTTCTTCTGAATACTTGAATACTTGTGCCTCTTCTTTTTTTTTTTTTTTTTACTGCAGCCTCAATCCATAGGCCAGCTCCGGGCCCTTCTTGTCTCTCGACGGGGAAGGCTGTTGTGGTTTAGTCTCCGCGACGTGATGAATGTTTGTTGGGCCTGGCTCAGCAGGACCCCTCCGTAGTCGGTGTCGCTAGGCCCCGTCGACCGAACTATGCCGGGTTCGGCGCTGTTGGGCCAGGCCGATGGAGGCGCGCCGGGCTCAGTACCGTTGGGCTGGGCCGGCGTAACCACGCTGGGTACGGCACTGCCGGATGGAACCACGCCGGGCCCGGTGCCACTGGGTTGGACCGATAGAACCACGTCAGGGTCGGTGCCGCTGGGCTGGGCCCGGCTGGGCCGGTGTCACCACGCCGGGTTCGGCGCCAAATCCTGTGTGCTTCCGTCGGTACCGGGATGGAGGTCCGGTGTAGCGAATCGAAAGACAAGTGAAGATTCACACCTCTAATGGTGCAACCTCGAAATAACACATTATCTGAAACCAAAACATCTCAATGTCGAAAGGTTTTGTTAGGAATCATTAACATGATTCCCCCTGTTCGTTTGGAGCGGGTCTGGGATTTCTTGGCGTGAACAGACTAGCCGCGGCTAATCTAACCGGCGCTTTTAATGACGTCACTGCCGTGCGCCAATCTGTTTTTATTAAGATTACCGGTAGATGTACCTTTGTCCTACTGTGGAGAAATTCATTTTCTCCCTTTATTGACCAACAGAGTTGTTCAAAAGTACAGAACAAAACATATGGCATTACATCTTATGACAAAAATGCTACTTAAACAGAGTTTAAGCAGCAAAACATCACTCTGCAAATAGTGTATATATAGTGAGACAATTCATGATTTAAAGTATTAAGTTTAGCCAGTTTTTGTATGCACGTTTTAAAAAATGCTGATACTTGAAAGCTAGGATCCTGTTTCCCCCAGCGAGAGCAGCCATCTAAAGCCGGGCGTACACTGTGCGACTTTTTCACTTTTTTGAGCCGATTTTCCAGTCGTGCGAGAATCCACGACATCGGGGCGAGTTTTGCGCCGAACGGTCGTGTAGTGTACAGGGGGTTACGAGAGGCAATTAACACCACGTGACCAGCTGCCGATCAGCAGTCGTGAGGTCGCACGGACTTTTGGCGTGTTTAATATTTCGCTCGTCCCTCGTGAGGGTATCGCACTGTTGAAGCGGCGCTGCGATCCACAAAGTATCAGAACCGCTCACGGCGCATGCGCAAACACGAAAGCAGGGGCGGAATTTAGGAAGCGGAAGCGACAAACAAACAAACAAGCATGGCTACGGAACAACGTGTTGTTTGGACTTCAGCAAAGGAGGCTCAACTTGTGGAACTTTGGCAAAGTCACGCAAACCTTTACGATGTGGGCACAAAGACGTATCACGACCGCAACAACCGGGAGAAAGATTGGCAAGCAATTGCCACACAGTTGCAGCTGCCAGGTAAGCATCTATGAACTGTATTGTTTCTAGTAACAATCAAGCAATATTAACAGTAACATGTAGTAACATTAGATAATACATTTCTCTATTTATTGCTTGAAACAGTAACTAACGAACTGATGTAATTCAATTCAACTTCAATACTTTATTAATCCCAGAGGGAAATTAGAGACTTCACAAAATGTTATAATCTATGTTCTTTGATTTTCAGTGAACGAGGTGAAAACACGTGTGGCATCACTTCGCACACAATATGGCAAACTGATGAGGCCGAAAGCCAGCGGCAGTGGCCAAAAACAACTCACTCCCAAACAGAAATGGTTGCTGGCCAATTTGGATTTCCTGAGGCCCCACGTAATTCACAGAGCCACAGTCTCTAATGTAAGTTCATAAGCAAGACAGACACACACAGACACACACACAAAGACACACAGACACACACACACACACACACACACACACACACACACACACACACACACACACCATAACAAATGTACTCCTCACATAATACAATTAATAAGATCTCACATTTATTAACCCTCATCCATCTATTTGTATGTTTTCCAATGCAGCTTGGCATGGATTCAGATGCCACATGTGCTACAGATGAGGGCAGCATTGAAGAGGGGAGCGAGGACCCGTCTGCTCCGCATAGTGACGCTGATGTGTCCAATTCATCTCCAGCCTTGGAAGAAGAGGAGGAAAGCAGTTCAAACAGCTCAGAGTTAAGCCGATCCATGAGGCAGCCCACCCAAAAACCCGGAATGCACAACTCAGACACCAAAAAGAACACCAGCAAGAAATCTGAGCAAAACCTAGAGATGGTCAAACTGTCATTACTCAAGCAAGTACAGAGTTCACTGAGCCAATCGGATGCTGAGGAGCAGTTTGGCCAACAAGTAGCCGCAGAAATGCGGAATGTCAAGGACAAACATTCACAGCTGAGGCTCAGGAGAAGCATCATGAACTTAATTTATGATGCACAAGAAGCAGAACAGGCTGGACAATGTCCTGTTCCACATGTCAGTCCTGCACCTTCCTTCCACATGCAACAGTTCCAGCCACCACGGAATGACAACTTTTTGCTATCACCATCGCCAATGTCATACAGACACCTGCTCAACTCAGACTAGTTAATTACTTTTATCAATAGTATCTTTGTTTAAGTATTTTTTTTAAATCATTTTGTCTTAAAAAGGGAAAGTTTGCCCTTTTTTCTCCCACACAGGTTGTTTGGTGTATATGTAAATTACTGTGTTTTTTATCTGCCATTGTTTAAATAGTTTTCATAAATAAAAACTCTTTTTGAAAAATTCTTTAATGTACTGCTCACAAATGTTACAAACATAAGAAAATGCATCACTCCACTCCCACACATTATGAATTTTCAAAAGAATCCACCCTAAGAGTTGAAATCAGCCTTTAAATGCAGTTCCGTACATGCAATCAATGTCTTGTTCTTGTTCAGAGAAAGTTAACAGCCAGACAGGAACACCATCTGAGCTAATGACTGAGTGGAACCAATGCTCTCGCTTTATTTACAGAAGTTTAACGCATATGAAGCTACACCATGTTTTCCTGCCAGGAAATTCTTCCTGCAGGTGAGACAAAGTACTGGGCTAACACATCACGTTGTTTCTTAGCATCCACTGAGGAGTTCCTAGCTCTGCTTGCCGAAACTGACTGAAGGGCTCCCTCACTTCGCCATGTGCCACTGACCAGCTGATGGTTTGCATCTTCAGAATCCACATAGCCAGGTGGTGTGTAGGCATCTGATCTCTGTTGTCGGAGGAAGTTGTGGAGACCAAGTGTTGCAAAAACAATTGCAACAACTTTGTCTGGATGCAGGCAAATTGTGGTTCTGAAAACGCGAAAGCGATTGGCCAGAATTCCAAATGCGTTCTCAACAACATGGCGTGCTCTGGAAAGCCTGTAGTTGAAAATCCTTTGATCATGGTTGAGGTTTCGTGATGGATATGGTTTCATCAGATCTGGCCTAAGGGGATATGCTTCATCACCAATGAGCACATATGGCATTGTGGAGTCAGTGCCTAGCAGGGTTGCATCAGGAGGGACATTCAGAGTGCCTGTGTTCATAGCCTCTCTGAGATCAGAATGGGCAAACACTCCAGCATCAGATGCCCTTCCTTGTGTCCCTGCACTTGCATATACAAATCTATAATTTGCGTCAACTACAGCCATAAGTATGATGGAAAACCTTGACTTGTAATTATAAAACGTGCTTCCACTGTTGGCAGGGGGTTGAATGAAGATGTGTTTCCCATCTATGGCCCCTATGCAATGTGGAAAATGCCACTTGTCTTCAAAGTCTTTAGCGATGACCTTCCACTCAGTCTCAGTTGATAGTGTCTGTGGAAGAAGTACATGGTGATACATTATATTAGTCTCAGGTTTAATCAGGACTGCACATGCAAATTAGCTTCTAGCTAAATCTGGTGCAATGCATCACATTTCACTATCACTCAACAGGTTCATAATCCTCAGAATGTAAACACACTTCAATAACAATTTTTACGTTCCAACTGTATGTGCATGAATCTGTGATGTGCCACATGCCACTCTGTTACTTGAGGGTCCTTATCAAGCATGTTTTACAGTTTTTACTGATCAACCACACCAGATTTACATCAGCAGGTGAATAAATTGCTTCTGCACAGCGTGATGGGTGGATGCACTGTTTTAGGGCAGGGAAAAAATTACCTTTAGGTATTCCTCACGTAATACTAGAGTTATGGCTGCACAGGTTTCCATCACAATGCGGCTCAGTGTGGTGCTCCCAATCCTGAACTGGAAAGATAAGGAATTGAAGGTCTCACCTGTAAAGATTAAGAAAGTGTTTCATAATGTGTAAACTTGATTTGGATGTGTGTGTGTGAGAGAGAGAGACAGAGTGTGTGTGTGTGTGTGTATGTGTGTGTGTGTGTGTGTGTGTGTGTGTGTGTTCTTGCCTGTTGCAAGGAATCTCAGTGTCACAGAGAGCCTCTCCCTAGGACTGATCGCCTTCCTCAGGTGTGTGTCTCTCTTGATGATTTGAGGGGTCACTCTCTCCAGAAGGTCGTTGAATTCTTCCACAGACATGCGGAGAAGGTCCCGAAACCCCTTTATATCATCGACCTATTTCACACATCAATGCAACAGCATTACAAATGGCGGTTTTCACTCCACCCACCACCCCAAAGTCCATCAGCTGGTCAAAATGTAATTTAAGTCAATAGATACAATTGTAGTTACATAAGGAAAAGACAATTTCAAACATCTTACCTCCAATTCCCGCTGTAGATTTGACAAACCATACTGGCAACGTCTGCCCAGCCATTTCTTTGTCCACATTCGTCTTCTCTTTTTCTTTTCATCGACACACATGATGGCAAGAAGAGCCAAAGACAAACGTCTTGTTTTCACGGGCATTATTGCGATTAACAGCGAGCATGCAAGCGCTTTTCTGCTCGGAACCGAACGCGTTGTTTTCGTTTTCCCTCGTGTTTACTTACGGGGTTTTCTTCTTCGAGTTTGTAATTCCTACGTGTTGCATCATCTACTGGCTAATTTTTAGCTGCGGTAGTTCATGCCACACGTACTGTGTGAGCATTCAGGTCGCATGCGAGAACTGGGTCGTACAGTGTGAGCACACGACTCGTGAGATCTGCTCTGCGAGGAAGTCGTACAGTTTGAGCTGAAGCTGAACGCTGCGAGTGAAAAAGTCGCACAGTGTACGCCCGGCTTAAGGCACCCATCTACTGTACAGTCACAGGTGGGAGGGAGATCTTGGGAGAAGCAAAGAGCACATTGACTCCTCCAACTGATGACCTTGCCAGGCTGAAGTCCACCAATCCGGGGGGGTTTCCACAGCATCTGTCTGAATTCCTTCGTGGGGGTTTTAGTTGCTTGTACTTCAAGGCTACCAGGGCGTCACATTCAGATAACAATAATTTGTTTGGGTCAGGCTGAGATTATTTTCCTCTCTGCCTTCAGTCTTTAAACTGATCATTTCAAGTCCTTCAGTGAAGCCAATCTTGGGTTTTAAGCTTGTCGATACCGTCCGGTGACCCTCTCCGAGATGACATCCATTTTGCGCTCTAATACCGGTGTCACAGCTAGAACATTGTCCAGCTTACGATTCACCTCGAGTAACGTCCCAGTCTGAGAAGTCTCCACACGGACGGCGCTTTCCGTGGGTGTGGGTCGCCCTCCAATCGTTCCCATCTTCCCAAATTTCCAGAAAACCAGATATCCTCCCACTCCAATCAGGAGAAATCCAGTGATCGTCAGACCAAATATCCACACGTCTTCGATATCCTCAATGGACAGCTGGGAGAGGCATATGATCTTCCACTCCTTCCAGGAATCCAAAAGATATCCAACCGGGTGTGTCCCCTGTGGACATGTGGGAGCCCCCCTGCTCCATTCTCATTGTTGAAAAAATCTTATCGATCGCATTCAATGACCAGTTTATCAAATCCATGGTTCGTAAAAAATAAGAGTTTTTCAGAAGAAATGCAGAGAAGCGCTCTGTGGGCAGACAGGACAAAGAGCCTTGGGGGGAAAAAAGATACGGGAGCGAAAGAGGGAAGCGTCTATACTCCTCGAATGCCGGAAGAAATGCACATAATCAAACTGGCATATAAATTGTTAAAATTTAGATAAACATTCAATATTTGATTTTTTCGATCAAAACTATAATAATAATAATAATAATACATTTTATTTCAAAGCGCCTTTCAGGACACCCAAGGTCACTTTACACAAAACACGTAATAAAATACAATAAAACAATAATAAAACCCAAAGAAGAAAAAAACAGAGAGAAACATTTCAATAAAATCAGAGGTTGTAGGCAGATTTAAACATGTGTGTTTTGAGTTTTGTTTTGAAAAGGGTAAAACTGTCGACGTTCCTGATGTCTGGGGGAAGTGAGTTCCAGAGTCGAGGAGCAGAGCGGCTGAAAGCTCTGCTCCCCATGGTAGCGAGACGGGCAGAAGGAACCGCAAGATGGATGGAAGAAGAAGATCTGAGTGAACGGGACGGGGTGTGAATACTTATAAGGTCTGAGATATACGGAGGAGAGAGGTTGTGGATTGCTTTGAAGGTATGGAGGAGAATTTTGAAGATGGACCTGAATTTAACTGGGAGCCAGTGAAGCTGCTGGAGAACCGGCGTGATGTGGTGAAAGGAAGGGGTTCTGGTGATAATACGGGCTGCTGAATTCTGGACCAGTTGCAGTTTATGAAGGAGTTTGTTGGGAAGACCATAGAGAAGTGAATTGCAATAGTCGATACGGGAGGTGACGAGGCTGTGGACGAGAATGGCGGCAGTGTGAGGGGTCAGTGAGGGACGGAGACGGTTTATGGAACGTAGATGGAAGTATGCTGACCGAATTAAGTTATTAATGTGAGCCTGAAAAGAAAGTGAGCTGTCGAGAATGACACCCAGACCCTTGACATGAGGTGAGGGGGAGACTGTGGCGCTGTCAATAGTTAAAGAAAAGCTGTCAGATGTTGAGAGGGTGGAGTTAGTGCCAACAAGAAGAAGTTCAGTTTTAT